>NC_142603.1:54093423-54393423 GCF_041222555.1 Hakea prostrata | reverse complement strand
TTTTTTAATTAAGCATTAAAGTATTAACTTAATGTATTGTGATAATGCAACTGAGTGGTGGGTTTTGTATGGGGGCGATGAAGAGAATCTCTGGAGAGTGGCAGTGAAGATCCTCTCTTAGACTTGCTCTTCCTCTAGGTGTGAGAGGATCTGAAGTACATTTTGGCATGATTCACTCCAAGAGGAGTAATAGGTTGGGAAGTGTTGGGAAATGCCATATCAGCATTGCCACATCAGCCTCCATTAGTTTTGATGATAACAAACATGAATTACTAATGGCTATAGTGAGTTGTGTTTTGTCCAATTCAATATGAGAGCAAGTGGACCAAATGCCTAAGCCCAAGTCAACGCCAAGACCAAGACCAAGCCAAGATGGACATGAAGTCTAAATCAAGATGAACATGAATAGTGGAGTACACGAAGACTTAAGAACATCAATGATCATCAATCAAGCTCAAGCAAAGAAGACTTAGCAAATTAGGACTTAAGTCACTTCATGTACATTCACATGTAATTGCACTCAATTATACACATATCATGTCATTAGACTGGCCTATGACATGTTAGAAGAGTATATGAGGATTAGGGTTGGTTAGAAATATAAAAAACCCAATCAAGTCACTGTATGCACCTAAATGTGCATTTTGTGCCTCAGACGGACGTCCGTCTGATCCAGACAGTGGTCCGTTTGGTCACAAAAGCTCAGACGGATTTTCCATCTGATTAAACAGACATCCTTCTACGGCGAACATCCTTCTAGTAAAAAAATTGCAACGGCTATATTTTTAGACGGACGTCCGTCTGGACTGAAATTTGGACTAAAAGCTATTTATTTTCTATCCATTGGGGGTTGAGCTAAGGCACTCAAAGGCCATTTATATAAGCCCAAATAACCCCATTTTAGACCTTGAACCTCACATTTGATTAGCTACTCCCCAAGTAATCTCAAGCTCTCAAATTACAAGAAAACAATTGTGCTTTGCCTCTCATCCTCACTCAACCTTGAAGAACATACCAAGGTGTTAAGTAAGCTTGTTGAAGTGAAGCTTGAGGTGATCGAAGGCGTTGTGATTCATTTTACAATTGAGCATACAACTCTTATTGCATCACACTCACACAAGAGGTAAAGTGTCACACCTCTTGTTAGGTAATCTCTAACCATCCATTGTAATTGTTTGTCTTTAATTCCAAGTCTAGGTAGACTAGAATTGGTTTTGGGTGCTCTTGCTCGTGAACAAAGATTGAAGATGGTGCTCTTGCCCTAGGATAAACAAAGATTGTAAAGGGTGCTCTTGCCTCGTAACCAAGATTGTAAAGGGTTTGATCTCTACCCATTGTATTGAAAGAGAATCACTAGTAGAATACTCTCTTGAGACCAAGAGAGGAGTGGGCGTAGACTTGCAAAGTCGAACCACTATAAAATACTTGTCTTGTGGTTGATTGTATTGTTTAATTTCATTTAAATTTTCAATTTACCTTATATTTCCAATCAAACCGAAAAATTGGGACAATCCACTAGTTGCAACCAATTCACCCCCCCTCTAGGTTGCACCAACAAGAAGTTAGCACCTGAATGACCTTGTGTTTTGCCACTATAATATGAGGTTGAAGATAGAGCATGTCAGGATACATGCTAACCGTGACATGAACAGGGAAATCAAGCTCGACGATGTCTTCGAGGGCACTGTAGGTGTGCAACATCCCCTCACTAATTGGTTGTTGGACAAGGGTGAGCCGGTGTTAGACCAGCTTGGAGGTAGGCCAGACCCAGTCATTGCTTAAGTTGTGGGAGTTTACGTAGATGAGTACATACTATCTCGATAGGGGCAAACACATGCACAGACGGCTGCCTCCACTACATAAAGGATTAGATGGTGGAGCCACACATGAGGATGATCCATATGACACCCTTGCTCCCAGTCCTAGTTAGACTCGGGAGGGATGATGTGATGATGATGGTCTTGGTGTTGGTGGAGGAGTACAAGAGCAGTTACATGTTTCATTATCAGAGACACAACATCCTTCAGAGAGACGCAATGGAGAGTCTCAATACACGCATGCCACCCAAGATGACAATCATGGTGGTGAGCTTCATCGTGGTCATCCTACGAGCTACACTCGGCCAAGGAGAGGTGAGGGTTATGGGGGAGCAGCAACACATGCAAGGCTATGGTTATAGTGATGATACTCAATTGTATTGCTCATACAACCATTTCAATCTGACAGACAGCTTGTCTGGAGCAATGGGTCCATGAGCTTGGAAGAGTCCGTAGGCTCCACCTGCTTATGGCTATAAGGCTTATGGTTATGGTGTCCCTCTCGCTCATGGTCACAATGGTACATACCCATCTTCTAGGAGTTCGCACTACTATGGAAATAATGATAGATCATCTATGAGCTTGGATGACTCTAGAGGCTCCACATCTATTTATGAGACTTATGATGGTTGGGGTCATCATCACTAGAGTGTCCCAATTATCCCTCCCAATGGCTCAGGGACAACTGGTATCTTGGAGGTAGTATACCAATATTGTATGAGAGTAAACCTACCATCATATGAACCAACACCAACACCAAAACCACCACACCCAACAGGTTTCTTAACTCGTTTCCATATCTCAATTCACATTACCCTCCTGATGGGAGTAGTTTTGCATCCATAAATGATGCCAATTACAAAGCTCTAGTTTCTCTATATGTCAATAACCATCAGCATGAAATGACTTCACTTTAAAAAAATAATAGAGAAGAAGCTCATACTTCTAGGTAGGGCTGTCAACGGTGCGGTTTGGAGCGGTTTCGGGCTGAGAAACCCCCAGCCCAAACTAGCCCATTTAAAAGATAACGGTTTCGGTGCGGTTTGGGTTCGGGTTGACTAACGGTTTGGACTGATGTTTGGATTCTATTTAGCTAATGGTTTGGAATAAATTAAAAATCAATATTGAAATTTACTTTTATTTTTCCTCAACTCCAAATCCTAGTTTCTCACACACAAAACTACAAAAGAGAGAAGATGAAGACTCCATGTAAATCCAGTGATAAGTGATGGCACTAGCTTGATCCAAACCACCCTCCACCCTCAAAAACTAAAGGTAAAAAATAATCAAAACATCAATGGAGTTTTCAAAATCTTCAGAAGTAAAGTAATAAACCATCACGAATCTCAGATTCTCAGTGAACGACACAAACAGAATTATGAGTTAATATGAAAACTAAAATTCATATTATATATTCAAGGTTTATGACCCACAAGGCAACACCGACACACAAAGGTTCCCAATTTCCCATGATGGGTTGTGAATCTATGATCGTCCGCAAGAAGAACCTTACCTAGAATAGTCGAAGAGATGAAGAGTGAGAGAAAAAATGTTGAAGACTAAAGAGTAGTCAAGCTCAATCGTCGCCGCTGTTGGAATCGTCGTTAATGGACAAGGAGATGAAGGATGAGACCAACATAAATCAAGAGGATGCAAACTACCAAAGCAGTTGAACACAGTTGTCGGTGCTGCTGTTGGAGTTGTCGTCGCCAAGAAGATGAACAGGAGAGAAGTAAAAGAAATAGGGAAAGTGAAATGCCCAGCCCCAGTGAAAGTGAAACGGTGAAAGTTGAAACCTTAATTTAATTTATGAAAAGTGAAATAATGAAACCCCGTTAAGAGTTAAGAGTTAAGAGTTAAGAGACTTTAAAATAATAAAACTAAATGAAATTTGAAACTTAAAAAGTTAAAACTTAAAAACATGTTAAACACTCAAAGTCTCAAACATCGACTGAACTCTGAAGTGACCTCTTGCGTCAAATTCAATGGGTCATTAATTTCATTCAATATTTTAATTTAATTTATGTAAAAGGCTAACGGGCTGTAGTTCGGGCCTATTGGTTCGGGCTAGTGGGCCGCACATGAGCTGGCCCGGCCTAGTTTGAAACCATTCGGGCTGAGGACCCTCAACCCAATTATGGCTCATTAAGAATCGGTTTGGGCTGGTTCGGGCTATAATAGGCCGGTTCAGTCCAGTTTTAACGTTTCGGGTTGAAAATTGACACCCCTACTTCTAAGCTTCTAGCATTTGGGCCTTGCAGCACAAGATCACATGACACACAACAAATGGATCCACTAAGGCATAATACTTGCTATTGATATGATATAGGTGGAGCCATCATATGTATATACTTAATTATATTTGTATGCTAATATTTTATAATGATGTTATTGTCTTTAGTACATATTTATTTTGGTTTAACTGTTTAAAATAATGTTAGAGAATTCTAGATCTACTCGTATATAGTCAGGTAAGTGCCGATCAAGAATACCAATTGGGTGAGATTTTAACAAAACCAGCAATTCCTAGTGTGTTATATTGACATCAAATTAGGGTAGACTATATTTGGGTCCAAAATGACCTAAGGGCCTGTTTGGTTACATGAGTCTAGAGATTTCAAATATATGGAGTTATAATTTATAAAATTAGATGTTTGGTTGTGGAATGAAATATGTGGATTCATCGTAAAAAAACTATTTGATCGACATGATTTTTGTGAATGTGCAAATGTATAGCTTTTTTGAAATATTTGGATTTCACCCCTTACCCATAAATCTACAGATTCACGATTTTAGTGTAAAAAGGTGAATCTCTAGATTTCATGAATCTAGAGATTTTTACAACCAAACGGGTATAATTCTTAGATTCATGAATCTAGAGATTTGAAATCTCTGGATTCATGTAACCGAACATGCCCTAAAATACTCCTGAGATAGGGGGTTGCAATCTGGCCAAAACATAACCATATATCGCCAAATTTTTGGCGAAATTTCACCGGTAAATTTTGGCAAAATTTTTAACCTTGGAGAAAACTAGAATTTCACCCCATTTAAAGTAGCCATTAGAAAAAAAAAAAAAACTCTATTTTATTTTTTCGAGAACAATATAGTATCACATGGGAAGACATGATTATGCCAAACTACGTTCTGGTTCAGTTTTCTGTTGGCCGGTCCAGAAATCAAAAGACGGTTTTTAAATTATATGCCACGTATACATCCACTTTAACGGAGCTAACGTAAACTCGAGTCAAAGCGGTAGAGATATGGAGTCAAATAATTGACAATGATCCTAAATACTTATCGAATCTTGACCGTAAAACAATAATCGTGGTTAACCGTATAATCGATACCGACTATTGGAAAAAATATCAACAATGTAATTAGAAGCGGTGAAGACGTAATCTAACGGGTTGGAGAGCCAACTATAGAAGAGAGAAGAGAGAGGGTTGAGATTTGCCCCCCCTTTCTGAACGTATCTGTGTCCTTAGTTTCTCTGCGATTCCGCGAAACCTTCGCTCGGTATTCAGGATATCTAGAGTATAGACTTTCCTGGTCTCAGATTTTTTCTGTAATTGTTGATGCGTGGAGAAGCTGAGTTTTGAAGTAATCCTGTGGGAATTCGATAGATTCTTTTATTGGTCCTGTGTTTCTATGTGATTGAAGAGATGGGCACGGGAGATGATGATCCTTTGGACGACGAGGGTGGTGGAGAACTTTTAATCAGTTCCTCATCAGTTTCGTGTTCGATTTGCCTCGAGAGTGTGAAGGAGAATGGGGACAGATCGAGGGCGAAGCTGCACTGCGGCCATGAATTTCATCTGGGTAAGTCTAGGATACCGATTTATATTCAAACAAAATCCGTTTTTTGATGAATTTTAATGGTTATTTTATGTTAAGTGAATCGGTTTTGCATTCATCTGAAAAAGAAAAAAAAGGAAAAAAAGAAGAAGGTCTGAATGTTAACCAATTAGTTGGTTTCTTCCTATTCATGAATAACTGGTAAGGACGGATCTGTGATTCCAGTTTGTACGATCAACTTTGTGCGGGGTCTTTGTTCATCTATTTGCATTGATGATTTCTGAAAATCTTTATGCTGTCTGCTGTTTGAGATTGATCATACGCTAGAATTAATTTTAGGAGTTTCAGAGTAAGATTTTGCATGCCAAAGACTGGCTGTACATAATTTAAATCTATTAAGAGTGATTTTTAATATCGGTGAACTTTACATTGGAATGGACAGTAATAATTAATAAAACCCTCTTGATGGAAAACCGGCCTAGGTACTCTGATATTCCTGAAGATAAACTTGTATCATTGGACTCTTTTAGCGGTTATTCTGAAAAGACGTTGGGAGAAGAAGAAGACTAAGAAGAGAAACCAGAATCTAGGAAGGGGCAAGGAATGAGAAACACCTTTCTTGCTTTTCTTGATAGGTTCTGGTGCTTATAAGCATTAGAGCTGTAGCCGTAAGGAATGATCCCCAAATATTCTCTGACAAACACAAGCAGCCTCTACCCAATCAACAGCCTACAACTATCGTTGTCCGTGGAACATTCCTGTAGCTCATAATTCTTGAGGTATGCAGGCAAAATTCTGATTTGATTTTTCCTTTGTGGAACTTATCCTCTAGAACCTTTGTCCACATTATCAGTTCTTGTCCATGTTGTGTGAAGGCTCGTACATGGCGTCCTTAGCTGATAGTGCATAACATTGCCACCCAATTGAAATTAACCTTGTCCTCAAGGTTAAAATGGGGAAATTGGTTCTGTAGAATCGTGACATCAACCCGCCAAGCTTTGTTTGGGGTTTGTCCTCGCCAGTGGACTAGGGCTTGGCGGTTGGTAGTGCCTTGTTGAGTGAGTTGTTGGAACCTTAAAAATAGCAAGTGGTGTTGGTTCACCCGGCTGGAGTATGGCTGATACGGGTGTTGGATCATTTTAAGAGAGAGAGTTGGAAGATTGTATGAATCTTGGTGAACTCTGGTAGAGCCAAACAGTAAGCAACTTTCTCAATGCTTTCAATTAATTAAAAAGGGCTTAAAATAACACTTCAAAAGCTTTTGGTTAAGTCGCGGAGCAATTTTTGTCTGCTGATATGGCTTGAGTTTTACATAGACCCAATCTCTAGTCTTGTATTCCATGTCTGCTTGAATTTTCATATGGGCTTGGGAGCGTTTTAGGCGGAGTTTAAGTTGGCGCAGGGCTTGGTCACGAGCTAGCAGTTTGTCATCAACCATAACATTTCGTGAACTGGTGGGATGTAACGTGTGAGGGTGTCAGCAATAAAATGCCTTAAAAGGTGTGGTTTTGGTGGAAGTATGGTGCGCAATTTTGTACCAATACTCTGCCCAACCTAGGAATTGGATCCACTAATTGGATTTTGCATCAATGCAACTCTTGAGATACGTTTTAAGGCATTTATTTAGGGATTCTTTTTCACCATCTGTCTGTGGATGGGATGCTATACTCATTGCTATGGTGCCTTGAAGCAGAAATGGCTTGTGCCAGAAGGTACTAAAAAAAAGGGATCTCCACCGATGATTAAGCGAGGTAACCCATGGTGATGCACCACATTTGCCATGAGGAGTTGATCGATGCGACAGCTAGTGAACCCATAGAGTAGCACAATGAAGTCCACCTATTTTGTGAGTCAATCGACAACCACAATTATTGTTGTCTTGTTGCTAGAGGAAGGGAGTCCTGTGATGAAATCATGAAGATGTCCTCCAAAACAAGATTGGGTATAGTTAAGGGCTGAAGCAAATCGATAGGGGCTGTAGTGGAATTCTTCGTCTGTTGGCAGATGGAGCAGTTAGTGAGGAAGTGTTGGACATCACTCTTGATTCCCTTCTAGAAGAGGTTCATTGAGCTTGTGTCCGTTTATGCAGGTAGCTAGAGTGTGTTCCTCATGGAGTCGAGTGGTATTTGGCAAGAAATTTCTCCTTGAGAGATGAGCTAGACGGTAGGACAAGTTGAGTTCGGTGATACAACACCCATCTCACAGCGTGAAATATGGATTTCTTAGAGGATCCGTTGCCAACGTAGCATAGACGCACTATAGCTTAGGGGAAGTGACGACCATGTTACATTGTCGTTGACTATTAAATCTAGTTCGGCTGAGAGACAGTGAAGGTGGCTAGCATAGAGCTAGGCAATTGAGAGATTGAATTAGCGGCTGAGTTCTCACAATTAGGCATGTAAGAAATCTCAAAGACATAACCCAAGAGCTTAGTAAGCCAGTGGTGTTGCTCAGTGGTTCGGATCAGTCGCTTCATTTGTTTTGGTAGGCTCTTTGATCTGTTTTGATATTAAACTGATAATTAAGGAGGTATTGACTTAATTGAGCTACTTCTTGTGTTATAGCATACATTTCATAGACTTATGCAGATGAGGCCTACAATATGGGTGAAAGATTCTTGCTATAGGATGTTAAGGGTGCCCTTCTTGAGTCAACACTTCATAGGTTCTTACTTGAGCGTCGGCTTCGAGGGTGAAGGGAAAATCAAAATTCAGATGTGCTAGTGTTGGAGCATAGATCATCACCGTTTTCAGCTGCTCAAAGGCTTCGTTGGCGATGGCAATACCCCATTGGTAGGCTCCCTTTTAAGCAGATACATTAAGGGAGCGGCCAATTGAGCGTATTCTTTCATGAAATGCCTATAGTAGCCCGTCAAGCCCAAGAAGCTGCAGACTTCTTTAATGGTTTTGGGCTTGGGCCATTAGGGAACCGCTTGCACCTTGGCTTAATCCATAGCTAGGCCATGGGCCAAGATCACATGGCCCGTAGTCGATTGAGGTTTGTCCAAATGCACATTTGGCCTGTTTCATATATGGTTAATGGGCTTGAAGTGTACTCAACACGGTGCACAAATGCTGCAGGTGTGTCGGCCAATCTGGGATGTACACGGTACACCAATAGATCGTAAAAAACACCAATACAAATTTACATAAGGTTTAAACTTGGCACGGCATGAAACTTTGTGTGTTCAAATAGTTGTTTTTGCAATGTTCTCTCTCCAAAGGTGGATTTTCTGTAGATCTAGCTTAAAGAAGTAGCTGGTCCCATGTAGTTCATCAAATAGTTTGTCAACAGTGGGACTGGGAAACCGATATTTAACCATCATCACATTTAGCGCCCAAGAGTCCACACAAAAGTGCGACGTGCTATCCCATTTTTTGATTAGTAGAACCAATGATGAGAATGGGTTGATGCTTGGCCATATGATCCCTGAAGCAAGCATCTACGCCACTTGTTGTTTAATCTCCCCTTTTGGAATTTGGAAATGGGGATATAAGATATGACCCACATTAATGTGTGGGGCGAAGACTTGGGCGTATTCCTCCATTATCTATTGTAGTTCTAGGCTTGGGCTCATTTGAAGCACAATCATGTGATCCAATACTGGGTTCAGGATGAATAGTTCAGCGTAAGTCTGGTTTTGATGCCCCACCTAAGGTTATGGTATTGAAGTTGGGTTGGGACCTGGGTTTCATAGTGCGTCATCGATCAATGTTACTGCCTATCCATAGTTTTGGAACTCTATAAGCAATCTGTGATAATCGAACATGACTGGCCCAGTTGGGTCAGCCATTGCACACCCAATATTAGGTCCACTCCAACAATGGCAAGACATTAGCATTGGTAATCACCAAATAATGAAGGGCAGGGTCAGTTCTGAAATCATACCTTTGTAGACCCAACTTATCACCGTCTCCTACAACATGGTGATGTTTGGGCTGGCTCGATTATAAGCCCAAGGAACTTGGCCACCTTGTTATGCACGCAGTTGTGCATGCTTCTGCCGTTTATCAAGACATGCACCGATTGGCCAGCAATGGTACCGGTGAGGCGGAGGGTAGGTGGTATCAGGACTTCGGCCAGGGAGCAGTAAGAGAGTTTGCTTGTCATCTTCGAACAGTCATTAGTGAAGGCGATCACATCTCCAAACAGTGGCTTTGAGGAAGAGACATTAGGATCCATTTCCTTATCGTGTTCTAACAAGAATAATTGTTGAGCCTCGTATTGGTGCCCTCAAACGTTTGCTGCAATTATAGCATAGACCATGTTCATGCCTCTACTGCATGTTTGGCGCCGTGAGCTGCTTGATGGGGATCGCGGGAGGGGGAGCCACCAAGGTTGGGGCCTTTGGGGATGAAGGAAGTGTAGGGGTTACATGGGAGGTTTATTGGATATGGAAATCGGGTGTGGGTATGGACGGCTTATTTATGTTAATTTAGCCTCTTGGAGGCTGATAATCCCACTGCTTGGGCCATATTAGTAGCGTGGAGTGCTATCACTTCGTTCTTGATGTCTGGGCATAACCCCGATATGAAACAACTGACCAAGAATGAGGTTGGCAGCTCTTGGATGCGATTGGTGAGAGCTTCAAACTAGCTCTGGTAATCAGTTAAAGTGGAGCTCTGTGTCAATTTCGACAGTGTTGCTTGAGGATCATCAAATTCTGAATGACCAAACCTCACTTTAGGGTGCGTATGAAGGCCTCTCAATATATGAATTGCTTTGACTTGTGCATCCATTGAAACTACATGAGGGATGGCCCATCCATGTGGAAAGACGAGATTGGCAGCCTCTGTTCGGTCGAATAGTAGTTGAAGAACTATTCCACCCAGATGTATGCTGTCGGAGTGTGGAAAGTCTGGATTGGATTGGTGTTGAATGGCATCGACACAATTGAGGGGTTCTCTATGTGGTCATGAAGTTCAGAGGGTGGTGGTGTCAGGCGAAGTATCTGCTCCAGTCTCCTATCCATTGCCGTGAGTTTGTGCACCAGCTCTGTCATCATGCTCTTCTGCTTCGGTACAGCTTCCTGGAGAGCATCTATTCTTGAGCTGTGTTCTGCTGACATAGATAGTTTCATGGATTTGTCCAATTGCCAAAGTTGCTGCCCATCGGCTATCCAACAGGTTGGATCAAATGTTAGTGGTTATCCTGAGACGACATTAGAAGAAGAAGAAGACTAAGGAGAGAAACCAGAAACTTGGAAGAGTGTGAGGAATGGGAAAGTAATTTCTTCCTTGCTTATCTTGATAGGTTCTGGTGCTTATAAAGCATTAGAACTCTACCACTGGGAAATGATCCCAAATATTCTCTGACAAACACAATTACCCTCTGACCTATCAAAAGCTTACAGCTATCCCCTGTCCTCAGAATTCCAATACACATTCCTGTAGCTTATCATCCTTGAGGTATGCAAGCAAATTTCTGATTCTTTTTGTGTTTCTTGAAACTTCTCCTCTAGAGCCTTCATCCGCATAATTAATTCCTGCCCATGTCCTCTGAAGGCTTGTACATGGCTTACTCAGCTGATGGTGCCATAGCGCACTCTTTTTAAAACAACAAATCACACTCATATTATAAATTGATGATTTTTCTTATTGGACTTGGAGAGAACACAAAGCATAGACTTCATAGTGATTTCTGATGTTAAAAGCAGCCAATTGAGAAGCCCACTTACTCAACACCCCTACCCCCCCCAAAAAAAAAAAAAAGAAAAAGAAAAGAAAAAAGAAAAAAGATAAAGAAGATGAAGGTGATTTGGTATTCTCCAATTGATTTGATTTGCAAATTTAGTTTGTGGCCTAAGCGTATGGCTGTTGACTGTAAAAGTCAAAATTCAGAAGTTGCATGATGTGAGCCTGATTCATTGCCTATCCTTTCTGCTATGCGTGGTTTTTACTGACGGATTCTATGCCATTCTTTACGACTTATTTCACAGCGTGGAAATTTTCGAAGCTGATAAATCAGTTGTTTGGGATGATTGGTGCGTCTTTTCCAATCCTTTATTAAGTTGTTCTCACTTCTTAGTTCTTGGATTTGAATTGCGGGAACCCTTGAGTTCAAATATGGCTTCCTAACCTAATAATGAGTTGGGTTGACTTGCTCACCGGAAGGTTCTTTTAACATGTTCCAACATGACGAAGCATATGGCTGGGAAACCACCTGATTGTACCCAACCGCTGCATAAGGAAGACTAACTACTAAATAAAGCGAGGATCGCAACTGCAACAAGGTCCATGAGTGTTTATTTCGCACTTATTCTTCCTTTTATGAATATTGGTTTTCCATGTCATAATCTCTAATTTCTCAGATTAATGTATTCACTGAGATTCCTTTTTCTAGGCCATCTTTTTCTCATGGTTCTGTTCTCTTTACGCCATAAGGTTTGGCAGAATTTCTCTTTCTAAAATTGTTGCGGTGTCTAGGTGGGTTTTCAGGAATTTCACTAGTGAGTTATCTAGGAATGGTTGGGACTGACATTGTTTTTGTATTTAGTAGGGTAATTTGTTTAGTTCAGAAACATATTGAAAAGATAATTCAGAAATGTCTCTTGTTAGGTTGTCTAGATGTACATGGGTTTTAATATGTCTCATGTTTGGGAAGAGTCAGTGGTGGTATCAAAGTAAACTTGATCTTCCTCTGTGGAGAATGAAGATCAACTCTCTGTGCTGTTTGCTTATGGAACCTTCTTGATATTCTTAAGAAACTGTTCCATTGATACGGAAACCTTTAGATGATTATACTATATTCTGGGTTCGATTGGCTTAGTGATGAAGTGGAAAATGGAAATTACAAATGCAAGTTTTACCTAGATTCTTCCGTAACCTTTCAAGTATTACTTGGTGTGGTCTTCTGATGGGTTTTTTTTTGAGAGTGGTTCAGGAAGATTGGCACAAACACTTGCCTAGGCACTCGTCTTTGTAGGGAACTTTTGCCATGAATCTGTGAGAGATTAAGGCTTTGCTGAAGGTGTGGAAGCTGTCCACATTTGGAAATGTTGTTCCCTTGGTTCATCAATTTAAAGGTGAGCTTGAGTACATCCTGTTAAGCTCCCAAATCCGAGCTTAACAGCAATGCTCTCCCACTGTAGCACAAATCACACACTGCACAGACCCCGCACACAACCCCAAAACAGAATAGTAACAACCATAGAACAGAGGGAATAGCTTCAATATTAATCAATGGGATAAATGCAGCTGTCACACTATAAATTCAGTGATTCTTCCCACTCTCTCTACTACCTACCAGAGAGTTTTATTCTCTCCTCTGCAGGACCTTGCAAAAAAACCTTACAAAATTCTTTTTATCTTCTCTTTCCTTACCCTCCTAATATAACAGTCCTTTCCCTAACGAATTTTTTATTTTCCCCAATCCTTGTATTCCATCTTTCCCAACATTCCCTGTCCCATATCAGACCTGCTCCTCTTTGCGTGGGTGTGGCTGCCCCCCAATCATTAAGTCCCACCTGTCCCCTTTTGCTGTTAATTTGAGTGCCCAGGCGCAATTTATTCCGTGTCTCCTCCTATGCTTGCGAATATACTGCCAAGACACTAGGGGCCTATCACATCCATGTAAGGCTTCATGATGATGTTATAATTTGCCCACTGGCTAAGGAGGAAAGAAGGCTGTCCAGCAATCTTAATGATGCATGACAACCAGTATGGAACTAGAACCGAGTGAACCAGCAGTGGACCAGCCAGGTCAAGCTAGCCCTGTCGATTCAGATGGTTTTTTAGAAGGTGAAAAAGAGTGTTCACGCGAACATTGGCACTACCCATTATTTGGCATAAAGGGAATATTCATAAAGGATTTTATGGGACCCAATATCAGAATTTATGAAGATTTTATTCTTGGGAGATTTAAGACCTGAGTTAAGTTTTTATGTTGATAGTTCCTATTTTAGTTATTTATGCACGTGGTTGAAATATAAAGCGTAGTAGTTTCTAGTTTTAATTAGTTTCTATTTCCATAAGATTCTGTTGTAACTAGTACTAGGATATTAGTGTTTAGTTTTTAGTCTACTAAGTTTTTATTTCTTGTATAGCTTTAGCCAAGCTCTAAATAGGCCCTTAAATTGCAATAGGAAAAAGAGACTTTTGGAGGGAAACAAAAAAAGATAAATTAGCTTTAGCATTGGGTGTTTTCAGCCCCGCTCCTCTCCTTTGCTCTTCTTCTTCTTATGAATGTTCTTCTCCTTCTTCCCCTTCTTCAAGTTAATTCTTCTTAGATTTTCCTTTCTTTCCCTTATCCTCCTTATCCTCCTTATCCTTCTTCCTCTATTCGTCCCTCATTACTTAAAACTTCTCTTCTCACAAGAAGAGAGTTTTTTAGGGCAAATTCCCAGGATTACTTGGTTGTAGCTTGGGGATTCTAACTTGCTTTCCCCCCCCCTTAAATATGATCATTCCTTACTTTATCCTTACTATTTTTACCACTTATTGGTCTGAACATCCGTATTTTTACTACATTGAGTTTATCTATATGATACTTCTTAACACACCACTCTACATTATACATCATAGTTGGTTGTATGATGGCCTTATAAAATTTCCCTTCGAGTTTAAAGGAATACGTTGATCACTCAAAACTTTGGACACACCAATTTACTTCATCCATCTTGTTTATTTTCTTTGGGAAACATCATGTATATCACTTCTTCAATTATTATTGAGCCAAGGTACTCAAAATAATTGTTTTTCGGAATCTCCTTCTCATCAACTTTCACTACCTTAGTATCTGTGACCAAAGTTACACACTAGATATTCCATCTTCATTCTACTTAATTTAAAACTTTTTGATTTCAAAGTTGAATCTCCATAGCTCAAACTTGGTATTATTCCATGCTTGATTCTCCTTTACCAAAACAATATCATCACTAAAAAGCATAGACCAAATAACCTCATGTTGAATGTTCTCTGGTTAAATCATCTATAGAAGCGTAAATAAATATGGGCATACGGCTGATCCTTGAGGTAACTCAATTGCAATCTGAAATTCACCAGCTTGGCGTCCACCACACTTGCGCTTGTCACTGAACCATAATAGATATCTTAAATTATGGAAACATATTTACTTGAAACATATCTCCAGTTTTTGCTAGATTAATTCTTTGGGGGCTTTGTTGTAGGTTTTTTTGGGTCAGTAATGACTATGAAGAATTACTCTCTATACCTTTCCATAATTCTCCTAATAAGGTAAGTGGCGTCCACTATTGGTCTTCATAGTAGTGGTTTCTTGTCTCAACTAGGTTCTAATTACCTTCTCTGTAATTTTGTCGGAACCAAAAGATCTCAAAATACTTTTACACTCTCCACTTCGTTCACCCTAATCTTTTGCTTTATGGAGATATAATCCTCTATATACTGTTCCATATTGATAATATTTGGATTTTTAAAATGGCTACCTTGCAGAATCTTGATCTCATCAACTTTCATCTGCTGGAGATACTTATCATATACTTCATCTTTGTCCTACTTGGTCTTAAGACTTCTAATGCCAAGTTTGATCTTCATAACTCCGGTTTGGCATTAATGTCATCTATCAAAAAACGATGTCTTCGGGAAAAGAACCCACTAGGGAACCTCATATTTGGTGTCTCTGGTTAACTCATCCAAGAGAAGCATAGACAAATAAGCACTTAAAGCTGATCCTCGTCCCTTGATAAAGCCAAATTGTAATCGGGAATTCTCTATGTTGACCTCCAATGGTTCTCACACTAGGTGAACCAAGGAGTTGGAAGGGGCTTGGATGCAAGGTGACATCAACAACCACCAAGGCATGTGGACATCTAGGCAAAACATTGACCAGTATGGTTTGCAATAGATGGAAGTTATGAAGAGAAACTGCATGATAGAGGAAAAAAATCGGAACCCCAATGGGAAAAGAGTAGGGAGACGAAGTAGCCAGATCGTGAGAGGGAAGGGATAAAATCTTTCTAGAAAACAATTTGAAGTTAAGGTAAGCAATGGAAGAGAGAGAAGAGAAGGAAAAAATAAACAGAAGAAGAAAATAGAAGAGAAATGCGTTGGAGAGATCATCCCCTGCCAAACCAAGTTGGGAGAACTAGCATGTGGAGGAGAGAGAAAGCTTGAGCCATCAATCAATACAGCCTGCAGATGGTTACATATACAAAAAACTGCAAACCAGAAAAAGACTCCGCTTGGGTCTCTTATTTCCAGATTAAATAAAACATAAAAAATAAGCTGCTTACTGTAACTTTACTAACACCGGGACTTTAGTACTGCCAATCTAAAGTTGGACTCTAGAGCTGGGACTCACTAATAAAATATTTTTTTTTGTGCACCTCCTTATCTCCCCACTTTTTGGGTTTATAATTCAGCCTTTTACTATGATGAAATCCTAGAACTAATGCCAAACACAAATAATATACTAGAATTTGGCCCTAGTTGAAACTGGGCCTGCATTAGGGTAATAATACTTAATTTTCATAGGTATCAGGTGGTTTGTTTTTTCAAACTCATGATTTTTCTTACATTGGGACTTGATCATCCAAGGGCAATTTTGATGAAATACTTAAAATCTTCCATAAATGGTATGAAGCCCTTAGACACCCCCCAACCTAAAAAAAATAAAAATAAAACCACCTCTGATGGTGCTATTGCATGTTCATTCTTTGTAGGCATTGGCCTTGATATGGGCTTAGTTTCTTGATTGGTACTGATGTGCATAAACTTCGATAACCTCATTCAGCCCACCTGTTAAAGATTCTGTTGCAGTTATATGCTGTGGAACTGATATTTTATTTTTATTTTTTACTTATGTTGTTTCCATCCTGATATTTTGACTATTTCTTTGGATATGGTCGTAGGTTATGTATCTAATTGTGTCATGAAATGAAAATTTTCAGATTGCATTGGTTCGGCATTCAATGCAAAGGGAATGATGCAATGCCCTAATTGCCGAAAAATTGAGAAAGGTCAATGGCTTTTTGCTAATGGTTGCCGTTCATTTCCTGAGTTTAGCATTGAAGACTTGACTCATGATGAGGACCTATATGATTTAAGTTATTCTGAAATGGTAAATTTGCAAGTCTACTATTTGTTTATCTATACATATTTCTGTTGGCCCTTCATGAGAGTCTGAGAATATATGCACTCAGATGCTAGTTTCTATAACTTTCAGTTCTTTGCTAAGGATTATGTTCTATTATCTTTTGTTGGGTGCTTAAATAGAACTAAAAACTCTTTTTTATTTTGAAGATATTGCTGGCAAAGTAATGCTTGTGACCTTTTATGTCACATGGGTTGTTGATTTGGCATTCTTGACACCTGGAAAGTGGGTTTTTCTTTTGTGTGGTTCTCCCCCCTCCCCCTGGGAGTGGGGAGGGGGCTCCATGAGTATGCCATATCTTAATTGTAGGGGCCATCATATATGGGCTAGGTTTCTGCTTGGTTCTTCAGTGGTGCATGTTGAGAATTTTTGTTTGTTTTTTTGAACATAATGTAGTTGCTTGGTTTTAGCATTGATTGGGATTTCTATTATTCTATTCATTTTGATATAATTATGGAGGTTCTTTTATTTTGTTTGTATTTTTCTTTTTTGGTAATCACTACTTTGATTATTGATTGTGAATACATTTATATTCTGGTGTATGTCCTTAAATATGCATGTCATTGTTATCTAGGCATCTGCCAAGGCGCGTCTTGGTGGTTTTTTGGCCCCCAGACGCTGAAGCACTTTGTTGACATGCAAAAAAATATGGCCACTTTATTGCTTAGGTGACACTGCCTTGTCAACTTGCATGCCTTATTGCCACCTAAGTGCTAAAGTGGTCGTTTTGACATTTTGTACTTGGACATTCTTTTGGTTTTTCGTAAACCATCAATTTTTATGAACCACGTACAAATATAATAGTCATTTATTTCAGGTTTTGGAATCATTAGATGGAAAATTCTTTGGAATAATCAGTCAAAAAAGCAGTAAAAAAATGGCCGCTTAATTGAGTGTGAATACATTTGTATTCTGGTACATGTCCTTAAATACACGTGTCATTGTTATCTAGGCGACTGCCAAGGTGCGTCTTGGCGGTTTCTTGGCCCCTAGGTGCTGAAGCACTTTGTTGACATGCAAAAATTTAGCCACTTTATTGCTTAGGTCACTGCCTTGTTGGCTGTTGCCTTGTGTGCCTTATTGCTTACTTAAGTGCTCAAGCAGTAGTTTTTTACCATCAATTTTTATAAACCATGTATGAATATAATAGTTATTTATATAAGGTTCTGGAATCATTAGATGGAGAATTAGTCAGAATAATCGGTCAAAAAAGCAGTAAAAAAAGTGAAGTGTTTGTATTATGATTAGATGAACTTATGTTTGTTAATTTTTTTAATGATAATCTTGCATAATTATGATTCTTTAATGCTTGTTTAATTTATAGTAAAACGATATAAGTTTTTGGTTTGCTATTTGTGCCACATAAATGGTTGTATTAAGAAAATGTATGCTAAAACGCCTTGGTTGCTGAGGCCTGGGGGGGGGTTACTGCTAAGGCACTTAAGCAATGCCCCAACCGCCTTGGTCGCCTTGCATTTTTGATAACCTTGATGCATGTAATCCATCTACATATTCAAATTAAAATGTGGTGGAAACCCATTTTTAGGGTTAGGGTTTCCTAGATGAATTCCCTAAAATTAAGGGTTGCCCAAAATCTTCCAGCAGTTCAAAATTCTGTGAGTTGTGAGGGAAAATTTAGGATTTTACTAAATTTCCATGGGGGAGACTTTGGATCATTATGGTAGGATGAGAATTATTTTAAATTGATATGTGGGATGAAAAGGATCAATCTAGAATATATGAGAAAGCTCAATTAACAAAACCTAGATGGGTTGGGTTTAATTGGGGAAAGAGAAAATTTAGGGTTTTAACAAAATTGGTATGGGTAGAGATTTCAGATGTTAAGAAAATCAAGGAAGGAAAAGTAAATGGAATTAAGTGTTCAAATGGAATAGGAAGTATCTTGGATACGGGAGGGAGGGATATGTGATCTTGTGCCAAAGGGAGGGAGGGGTTTGAGACTTGCGGTTGAGAGGGAAGGGGTCAGGGAACCTTTCGGCAGGGGGAGCGGTGTCCTTGTTGGATTCTTCAATTATCTTGATTTTCATCTCTTTTCTTTTCTGTTTCAGTTCTGCCACAAGTTTCAGAAATAAAAGAAAACAGGAAATTATAACAAACAGGAAAAAAGGGGGAGAGAGAGGCTGCCGCAAGAAAGAGAAAAAGGGGGGGGGATCTTGGAGCTGTCACAGGGAGGGGGCTGAGGATGGGACATGGGTGGGGGTGGTTTCTTGATGGAGTTGCAGGGTAGGGGAGGCATTTAGGGCTGCTGTACTTGTTTGATTGGAAGAAAGTGCTGTGAACGCTTGCAGATGCTGGAGATTGGAAGATGAAGGCAGGGATCTTGAAGAAGGTGCTGAATTTGAAGAAAACTCTCAATTTCTGATCAACAATGTCCTCCTCAAGAAGGCCGCGATCCTTTAACTCAAAACTCAATTCTTTATTCAATTGAGGACTTAAAGATTACAGTGAAAATAGCCTACACTAGAGAGTCAAAGACTTATGATCTTCTTGGGAATCTTTTATAATTTAGGATCTCCCTTACGTTGAATCTCAGCCACACAATTAGAAGACTTAAACTAAACAACTAATGGTATCTTTTTGAAAATAGATTCCCTAAGACACTAAGACTCAAGCATAAAGGAAAGAACTCTTCTTGAAATAAAAGACTTACAAATCTCCTTTAAAAAAAGACTCCCAAGGACAAAAGACTCTGACAAATCCAAATAAGACTTCTAAACTAAACAAGACTCTGAAAATTAAGAAATAAAATTTTGATAATTAACTCCAGCAGATAATTAGGGCTGACATTGACCAAAATACCCCTATTGGAGGGTGACCAGCCCTAGGTGCGCCACTTGGAGTTGCCTTTGGGCCTAGTCCAGGGTTTCGGCCAGGGGGTGACCCTTGTTCACGTCAGAATAACTCACTTACTGAAGCCAAGGGCTGGTCGTTCTATTTTGTTCTTCCCTTCTTACCATTAATTCCTGCTCTCTCTGTTTCCCAATATCCTTCTTCACCAAGGTACCATTGACACAACTCCCTTTTTTGTATTCTTCCCAAACCCTATTTTATTTTTATTTTTATTTTTATTTTAATTCCTTTGCTTGTTCTGCTGACAAATCCACCAGACCAAGATATTTGTTTGATTGCTGTTGTATCTTTCCCATTCAGTCTTTGAGGTTTGGAATTGCAGCCCCTGAGCGATCCTACTTGCAAATTCCCAGCCTGGACATGGATGCAGAAATCTTATGTTTATCTGTTAGGTACTATCTTTTTTGACTGCCATTTTTTTGGATTCAACAGTTCATCGACTTGTTTACCAAAAAAAAAAAAAACAGTTCATCGACTTGTTGACCTTCCCTGAATTTTTTTATCAATCTGGACTTATTTGGGTGACTTTGCTGGTTCTACTGCACCTGCCTGTTCCAAAGAAAGATAGATGTGATATTTTAACATCTAGAACCAAGATCTGATGCCAGTACTGTTGACTGGTTGAATACTATGATCAGTTTTGGAATCCCAAATCCAAACAAAACCAGGCTGGATTTTTGGTCCAACTAGGGCTAGAGTTAGATGAGTAATAAGTTATTCTATTTTAATCTTATAATTGCTTGGGTAGGTTGGATAGGATTACCTTGATACTTTTCCTTCCTTTGTGAAGTATGATTCAGTACTTGTGTAAAATATAATCTTTTTTTTTTTAATAATTTTTTTGAATTATTATGGGAATGCAGTAGTTTGATTTACCACTGAAAAGGCATTGGGGAAACCCATTACAAGGTGGGTGATATGGTTGAGTTAGACCTGAAAATTTAGCATGTTTCTAATCTAGGGAGAACCATGCCTATGCACTGTTTTGACTTTTCTTTAATAGAAGATACAGGTGATGACTTGATGGAGATTCATTTGTGGTGGTACAAGCATTTGCAATGGATGGCGTTGAATGAACCAATTAAGGAGTGGGTTGGTGCAGACTAGAAGAGTTAAGAAAGATTAACTGGTAATACAAGAATGAATAAGTGGAAAGCCGTGCATGGATCTGGCTTGACTAGTAATATCAGCTTTTAATAGAGTTGATGAGCCCTAGATTGATAGATGATAAACTAATGAGCTAGTTCTTCCAATATCTTGAGTAGAACCTACTTATGGAACAAAATAAGTAAGGTTAAGCCGTTAAGCTATGCTTGTTTATCTTGTATGAGATGACTCCTATCGGTTATTCTCTAATGGGTTCATGTATTGAAGGCTTAATTAGGTTAGTGATGCAGTGGGGTCATGGTATTATGTAACAAGAAACAAAGAGATCAAATGGCATGTTTATAATTGATGTTAATGGCTAATGGGGTGTTTCTTGAAATCTGATGAGCACATTTATGTGTGAAATCTTAGGGCATAAAGCATGCATTTTACACACTTTGAGTGGAGCTACCTTGGGTTTTATGCTGTTTTTGCAGATTTTATGAGTTTTCAAGACTTGAGCGAATATTTGGAGTTTTGGGTATTAAACATGCGATTTTACACGTCAAGAGGTCCGTTCAAATTCTCAAATTCGAAAATGGGCCTGACCTGGAGCATGATGGGCCAAAGATGTGATTATGGGCCAACTCCAAAGTATTTTAGAGATAAATAAGCAAATTTTGATCTACGACTGAGATTAGAAATTATTAATAAAATCTACAGAGATATTATTGAGAGAGTCCTAATGGAGAAAAAGAGTCCTTGCACACCTCAATATGGACTAATACCTCCCCGGCAACGGCGCCAAAAACTTGTTTGTGAAATTTAAAAGTAACCGCAAGTGCACGGTATCGTGTAGCTAACGGGTCGATCTCAAGGAGATATGCCACTTAGAATTCAACTTCTTAATAGTAATGTGAGAGTGGAATGATTCAATTTTTGTTAAACTAATTAACTAAACTAAACGATCTTAGATCCATGCATCTAATGCAATCGAATTAAAACGAAAAATAAAGCAAACACAATCAATGCATAAATAAAAGACAGGAAAAAAATGCGAACAATAAAAATAAAAAGAAAAGGGAAGTGATCCGAGTGTCAGCTCTGGATCGAGGGAAGGGGAGTATAATAATAATGACTTTGACCGTGGACCCTTTGCCGTAGCTTACAATCCACCGATCGGGGGAACGGATATTAAAGAAGAAAAAACAGTGCAAAAAGTAAATAACAAAGCAATTAACAAAGCAATAAAAGGAAAGGAAGCTTTAACCAAAGAGAGGCACGACTGTAGGCATCTTTGATCAAGGATCCAGGGGAAGGGAGAACAATAAATAAATGCTGAAAGTAAATTGCAGAAAGTAAAATGGAAACCTTAACCAAAGAGAGGCATGACTGTAGGCATCTCTGATCAAGGATCCGGGGGAAGGGAGAACAATAAATAAATACTGAAAGTAAATCCTAAATTAAGAATATGGAGGGGTAGATAGAAGCGGGAATATGGAGAGAAGATTAATAAAGAAGGTTACTTACTTGCGAATTGAACAAACGATTCGAATCTCAACCAACCCTAACAACCAGATCTAGATCTAGAATGATCTAAATCTGCAATTGCTAGACCCAGAGAAAAACAAATCTAAAAACTTGAAACTTGAACTTGAATTGCATTACATAAAAAAATTAAACCTAAACATTCAATCTAGAAATTAAAATCTCACAAATGCAAGCAAAGAAAACTAAAGAAACCCTAAATAAACTGAAGAGAGAAGAAAGAATGCTTCTACTAAGCTTTAAAAACACGTCCTCCCTTGATGGAGTATGCTCTCCTTTTATAGAGTTTACATGGGATATGAGGCAAGGCTGAATTTGAATAAAACTTAAAGTTCTTATCTGACTCAACCAATTAGGGTTTTGGCGTACCAATCAGACGGACTTAGAGATATCAAATACATAATTCCACCGTTGGATTTTAGGGTTAAGAAGTCGTAAAGCTCTCCTCCAAAAATCAGCTCGATCGGACACCGGATGACCGTTCGATGAAGGGCTTGATCGAAACTGGACAGAGACATTCAAAAACGGGATTTTCCTCTTTTTCTTTCTTTGACCAAGTCCCAAATAAGAAATAAGATATTGAGGTGTGCAAGGACTCTTTTTCTTCATTAGGACTCTCTCAATACTATCTCTGTAGATTTGATTAATAATTTCTAATCTCAGTCGTAGATCAAAATTTGCTTATTTATCTCTAAAATACTTTGGAGTTGGTCCATAATCACATCTTTGGCCCATCATGCTCTAGGTCAGGCCCATTTTCGAATTTTCGAATTTGAACGGACCTCTTGACGTGTAAAATCGCATGTTTAATACCCAAAACTCCAAATATTCGCTCAAGTCCTGAAAATTCATAAAATCCGCAAAAACAGCATAAAACCCAAGGTCCACTCAAAGTGTGTAAAATGCATGCTTTATGCCCTAAGATTTCACACATAAATGTGCTCATCAAAATGGAAATGGAGTAAAACCTTAAGAGTTGAGGATTTGGTCTCCAGGTTTCAAAACAGGTTCAAGCTTAGAGGAAATGTAGGTAACCTTATAGGGATCTGTTCCTCCAAGTTTGGTTGGATTTGGACTGCTAATCGGGAAGATATGGTGTTTTTTTTTAAAGTGTTCAAGAGAGTACAAAAATTCAAGAAAATATTTATATCTTGAAGTTTGCTGGTTAAAATGGGGTCAAGCTAGGATTAAAGGTCACTATTCTTTTTTTTTTAGGGGTTTTGGGGGGAGGGGGGGGGGAAGGGTTGGTGTGTGTGACATGCCTGCTTTTTCACAAAAAAAAAAAAATTTGGTGATGGGGGGTTGCTGTCTGTATATTTTGGAACTGATGGTAAGTGATATGGCAGGGGTGCAGGCCTGGTTCAACCCTTTTTTTTTTTTTTGGGGGGGGGGGGAAGAGGGGGTGGCTGTCATTCTCCTGGTTGCAATGTCTTAATGGCAACTGTGGGTATATGATGTAGATTGATTCCACAATCAAAGGAGGCTTTGAATATTACTCTCTAAGAACCTTAACGGCAACTGGGATATGGCTTGAGCTATAACTTGGATGTAACTCACAAAGTCTCAGCCTGGATATAACCCACCAAACCAGTCCCATGACTGAGAGAAGAAAACAACAGCAGCTTTGTGCAATCAGCAATTAAATTCTTATTTCGAGTCTTATTTGGTTCTCCCATGAGGCCATGATGGGGGTATAAATAGGGCTCTAATCAGCCAATTACGAAGTCCTAGTTTAAAAAGGAAAACTGATTCTTATTAAAACATAATACAATTACAGCGAGTTTGATAGGGGCCCAATTGTAATATAAAAATTTTCTTACTACAACAACAACAACAACAATAAGCCTTTTCCCAATAAAAATTTTCTTACTACCCAACTTAAATTGATGCAATTACTGTTAACCTAATTTCAACCAACATTGATCGTTTCAACTGAAAAATGTGGATAAACTAAGTATAAGGGGCCCAATTATAATATAGAAATTCTCTTACTACCCAACTTAAATTGATGCAATTACTATTAACCTAATTTCAACCAACATTAATTGTTTCAACTGGGAAACGTTGACAAACTAAGTACTAAGCAACTCTTGTACTTAGCCTACATACTCAACATTTACTATTTTTAGGTCCACAGAATATGCCCTTTCTAATTAAACCTTGGTATTAAAGGCTCAACCCGCATATCTATCAGCTTTTAGGTTGATTTGAAGGGTAAATAGTCTGATTCGATGCTGGATGTGCTGTGCACACCTTGCTCAGAATGGGTGGTATATTTTGCACAAAGCCTGGCATGTCGGAGTTCAAGAACTTTATCCCTTGCTCATGCTATTACTTTGGTTGTCTCTCCCATGGTTTTGATTGTATTTATGTTATAATACTTGAACTTGTAAGAGATTCTTCTTGTCCGTTGGGATGCTGTTACTTAGGTTATCTCTCCCATGGTTCTGTCACATGTCTGCTTGGTTAGTGCTAGGGGTTTTTGTCTCCATACTCTTAATGTTTCATCCCAATTGGACTGTGCCGTGTCTTAGTGGAAAAGGTTTAGAAAATGGTTGAAGTAATTTGCTTTAATATAAATAATAAAAATCAAACTGCTGAAAGTACCTGAAAGAGTCCTATGCAGGATAGGGCTAAAACTGAAATGAGACACTAGATTATTATCTGGCTGATCCAGGGGATGACTAATCAATCAAATGGTAGGTAGCTGTAATCATGATTCAGGGAAACACGTTGTCGCCATTGTTGTAATGGTAGCTAGATGTTACTATCTTACGTCTATCAAATTGTTGTTGATTTGTTTATTCCTTGCCTTTTTGTTTTCTTCTGTTGCTAGAAAGTAGAATTGAGGTTAATTGGTCTCCAGACTCTTAGGATTGTTTCAACATTTTTCTTACATTAAGTAGATAAAGAGCATAGTCATTGGATCTTTTTATTTTTCTTATTTTATTATTTGAATATTGTGGTGAAAGGCTGAAGTATTATACTTGAAAGGTTGTTTATTGGTATTTGTACCGTTGATACTGACAGCCTGATTTTTTTCTGTTGGTTTCAACTGTCTTTTTCCAGCCATTCGGGGTGCACTGGTGTCCATTTAGTGGATTCTCTCGCGTTCATTCATCATTTGAGTAAGCAATATATCCTTATAAGCCTCTTTTGGTCATTTTGGTATGAAATCAAATTGGTCCAATGCAGTGAGCCACATTTCTTAATTTCTTTGTCAAGCCCCTTCGGTAGTGCACCATAGACTAGCTCAAATGTAATGCAGAACATACAAACTGATCCACTGGGTTCCGGGTTCCAAGTTCCATTTTCATGATTGTAAGCGTGGAAAAATATTGCCATTAAGACTGTTCGCATTACCTGACTGCCCAACCAATAATCCCTAGTTCATGAGTTTGGTTTGCGCTTGATAATGTGGTGGCCAAATGAGGGCCATGAGTGTCATGATATCACACCTGTGAGGTCAGAACTGAGGACAAGAGAAGAAAAGAGATGGAAAGGAGAATGATGAGAATGGAGTGGATGGGGAGTTTTGCAAGATGCAGCAGCCTCCCCAGCGATCATTTATTCATAGAGCTGGGAATAGGACCCCAGAATATTTTTTTATGGAAAGCAAGCGACTCAGCATATTGGACAATCTATAGCCTACGATTGGCTAGTTGGAACGTAAGTACGGGGGTAAATTGTATAAAGTAAAAGTAAAATAGAGACATTTAGACTATCTGGTGTACCCCACGATATGTAGGGCCATGAACCCTTCTGTAGTGTTCTAGTACTCCCCCTCCAGCTGGAGCATACTAATCAAAGGCTCCAGCTTGGAATAATAAGAATGCATACATACATACATACATACATACATACATACATACATACATACATACATACATACATACATACATACATACATACATACATGCATATATATATATAGACACACACACATTGATCATACTACTATTATAAAAGCATGAACTCATGGAAGATGATACATTTTTTTCTTCCAAAACTACCCCCAAATGGTCATCTAAAGATATAATTAATTATGTCCAAAATTTTAATTCTAAATTTTCACCTTATAAATTAATTCTCACCATTATTTCTCTCCTTCCCATTTCTTAAATAAAGTGTTTATTACTTGATCAAGCGAAAGGGAAGGGCAAGACTGCGGACAGAAGGGGGGAGGGGGGGGAATTGTCTGTTTTGTGGATTGCTGTTTAAGTGTTGGTACTGTACTTGAAGGTTGTTGCTTGCTGGAATTTCTAAAAGCTTGTTTGAAGAAGAAAAATAAAGTTGACTGTAGGAGATCCTCCTACCCAGCCGCAGGTCACCCTCCCAGGGATCCCACGACTTCCCAAGTTGAATTTTCTCAATTTCTATTAATTCATTCATTAGTCCAATTTGAAAAATTACAAAGTGAAAGAGGCTATTTATAGCCTAGACAAAGACTTTGACTCAAAATTGGTGCTGGGTACTAAACTAGCCTAACAAATCAACTTTCAAACAAGGACCAACTCAGACTCCCAACAAAAGGAAACAGAAACAGAAATAAAAAATCAGAATTTAAAGCAACCAAAGACTACTCAAACTAGGTGCTAAAATGACTATTTTGCCCCCACAGTTTGCCTTCTCCCAATTTGGTCTCATTTTTTTTGGGGGTTGGGGGGGGGGGGGTTCCAACCCCAGATACATCAGAAGCTCTGAGTAGGAAGCTTGAAATTTCACCCCAATGATCGAAATTTTGAGCCGAGACTGCCTTTTATAGGGAATATATCAGGCAAAATCTCATGCTTTTTTATTTCTCCCTGTGTTTCGTTTCACGCAGTACCCAGTTGGCGAAATTTCACGAAATTTAGAACCTTGGTCTGATTAGAAGCCCCAGTCAGCTACAGTATTAGAAGCAAGAAACCAGGTTTATGGTCTAATAAACAGAGCAGCCACCAGTTAACTTGGAAAAGGCAGATTGTACAGCATCACCCCAAAAAGCTCCTTAAAAAATTAGACTGAGTGTTCCTACAAGCAGGTACAAAAAAGAAAAAAAAACCTCAAAACCTCTACAATATCAGTGGTCCAAAAAAGATGTCAAGGACCACAAATATCTGGCGAAAAAATTCCAGAAATCAGAACTTCAAGTACTCTGCAACTGTAGGCAGGAATTCCGTAGGAAGAGGTAGTAAAGCAGTTAAATCTTCAGTCCTCCTTGATGATGATATCATGATAATGAGTTTGAATCATAGTTGGAACAGTAATTAGGCTCTTAGAATAGCAGCAGATAGCCAGAAACCGTAAAAACGAACTATCCTTAGAGACAACTCTCAAACCGACTACTTTCCAATTTCAGAACGGCATCTATAGTTGCTGCTCTGATACCATGTCATGTTATCACTCCTGTGAGATCAGAACCAAGGACAAGAGAAGAAGAGAAGAAAAGAATTAAGGGAATGGAGTGGAGATGTGCAACTCTCCCCCAATCCTTTTTTATAGAGCTGGGAATAGAATCCCAGAATATTACGCAATATTGGAAAAAGATCAACTCAACATATTGGACAATCTATAGCCTACAATAATTTATTTGGATTCTGAGTACAGGTAAATAGTAAAAAGTAGTGTAAAAGAGGGATGCTTGTACAGGGTACCTGTGGTACACACAGCCAAGTACCCTTACATAATGTTTTAACAGTGCGTGGACTTATTTATGCTGTTATAATTTGTTTGAAGTTGCAATGTCTTTCTAGAGAAGAAAATTCCACTCTCTCTTGCTTGATTATTGCCCTATTATCTGACTGGAACAAAGATGGTGTTGCCACTGCTTTTCCTCTAGTTAAACTTTTAGGTATGGGCTCACTAATGAACATGAAACACTTGGGAACTGGGAAGTCAGTATTTCTACTTTATGTGTTTACCCTTTCCAAAAGTTAATTTATTTATTAATTTTCAAATTTTTAATGTTCCAATTCTTGCAGGGAAGGGGAATCTCCATCAGCTGCATGTGAGTCCATCTCCTTTTTTCGACTTACTTTTTCCATTTGAAACTTTGGTTTTTTGCCTCACTTGTTTAGTGTTGGAATTTCTTCAAATGCAGATCATGATCTGCTGGGGCACCATGCTGTCTTTGCTGAACATACAGCTGCATCATCTGCAGCCCATTCTTGCCCTTATGTTGCCTACTTCCAGCCGCTCCAACATTCATCCTCAGCCTCAAGTGAGAGCCTTACAGAGGGCCCTAATTTTAACCATCACTGGAATAGCATGTCAGGTCCAAGTGATATGTCGTCAACTTCCCATGCTTTTCCTGCCATGGATCTTCACTATCATAGTTGGGACCTCCATTCTCCTCCTTTTTCTCCAACCCATGGTCGTATTGGTGGTGCTGATCAAGCTCCACTTCCACCTGCAACAATAAGATCAAATAGGGGCGACCCTGATGTTATACCAAGGCCAGGATCTTTTGTGCACCCTTTTCTTGTTGGTCACGGGTAAGTCTTGGTGTTCAGTATCTAGTTCCTTGCTAGTTAATCTTTCTTTAGAGTTGAAATATTAATTGTGCATTTCTTTCCTAGATCTGGTCCTCGAGCTGGAAGCTCGGTGGTTTCGTCTATGGCACCACCTTATCCAGGTAGCAGTGCTCGGGCTCATGAAAGGGTTCAAGGTCTCCATGCTTACCATCAACAGCAGCAAACTAGCAATTCACCAGGCATGCGTTCACCCATCTTTTCAGGAATGAGAAGAACCAGCGGTCCTAGGGGCTTGACTCCCATAGGTCCTGTGGCTTCATCATCTGATCATGCTGGTGCCTTCTATGTCTTTCCATCTTCAGGTTCATCTGGTCGAAGCCTTCAAGAAGCAGAGAATCCAGTACGTGGCCGTTTCTATGCATGGGAAAGGGATCGCTTTGCTCCGTTCCCATTGATCCCTGTTGATAGAGATTCAAGTTGGTGGGGGCCATTCCCTCAGGCTTCTGGTGGTTCAGAAACCAGTAGCCGTGCTGGTGGGTTTTGGCCGAGGCATGGATCGGAGAGGACGTCATCACAAAGTCGATTGGAAAGTTCTTCCTACCAGTCGGTTCACCCTTCTGGTAGGATGTTTCCTTTCCTATGAAGCAAACAAGGACTCTAGACTGAACCAAATTATATATGAGAGATGATGTATTGCTGCAAGTCTGTAAATCCCGACGGACTTACCGTTGCTGCGTGGCCCTGAAAACTGAAACTATCATTTGGCTGTTATGTGGCTGTGTGGTGACCTTGGCTTCCTCTTCATTTTGGCCTCGAGGAACATAAAATAACATAAATCATGTGGAATGGCTAGAAAGGGGGAACTCTTCTTGTTTTTATGCCTTGCACCTTCGATTTGTCTTGTACTTCTCAGAGACCCAACGCACCAAGGCCACATCAATGAAAGCCAAAAACCTGGGAGGTCAATCAGTTTCCCATCCTACCTTTGGGAGCTGGTAACAGCATCTGCTGTACTCCTTGGTTTCTCGTTTGCATTCCACCCTAGTAAACCTGGTGATGCCTTCAGCAGAGGTGGCCATAGCTGTGGTTTACACAGGCTTAGGCTTAGGCTTAGGTGGTCTTTACTATTTTTATCCTGTGATGGTTTCTGGTTTGCTTTTTGGCTCGGTCGTGTCTCATCATTTGGAACTGCCGTTTTTTTGGGTCAGATCCAAGTGGCTCCACTGGTTGGAAGGAAATAAAGAGTGGAAATGAAGCTTAATCTTAAAATGAAATTTTTTGTATTCTATAGTTATCATGATTCTCTCACTATTTTTTGTTATTTCGAACGCGGGGTTGTGCTTTTTTTTTTTTTTTTTTTTTGATAATACAAGATTTTGCCCTTGACTCCGAGGGGATCAAACTCTGATTTTTCAGTAGAGTAAAAAGCCTTCCCTAGCATTATGCAGGGTAAAATGTAATATTTAGCTATCATTAGATTACGTGGGTCAGTTAATCTGACGAGGACCGGGCAAGGATTAGGGTTCATAGGTCTCCATAGTTCATTTGATGGGTTGGTCATTTGGTTTATGAGAAGCTCTTAGGGCTTTGCTGCTAAACTTCACTTTCCTAGCTATGAAGGTGTTTGAAATAAAAGCGAGTGAAAAGAATTTGCTAAAAAACAGAACTAAAATTTCAGAAAATGGAGATGTACCTGGTCAATGAATTTACTAAAAAAGCAGGTTTCTGTTTTTTCAATTTAAAATAGGGATGACTACAGATTCTGTTTCTGTACCATAGACGAAACTCTACACTTTATTTGATGATTGAGACCCAATGATAATTTGGCCATTCACTCTAAGAAAACATGTATAATGGCAAGTGAAAAGAGATACAGAGATACTATGAAGATTGTGAAACTCAGGAATCATGAAAACATAACTCAAATCAAGTTACTGAGAAGGATGAGATGTATCCATGTTTTCAGTCTCTGCAATCTTGCTCTTCTTCTTGAGGAAATTAGAGTACCAGTGAGCAGATAACTTAGGCCATCTCTTCAATTCTTTGCTCTTGAAGTCCACATGAACCAATCCATAGCGTGCCTGGTACCCACCAAGAAGCTCAAAGACATCTAGGAATGACCACACAAAGTATCCTCTCACTTTTGATCCATTCCTTCACAGACACAAAAAGATATATGGAGTCATCTTGCATACTATAAAAGAGAGAGTGAGGATCTGATCTTGGCTTGTTATTTTACCTAATTGGTTCAAGCATGCTTCCAATGAATGCATCCAAGAAATTGATCCGGGCTGTATCATTAAGTGTCTCATTTTGTGGTGCTCCATAACCTTATCAGAACCAAATCAACAGGTTAGATTATTGAAGAGTCCAATTAGAACATTAAGGTAGTTGATACAGAGAACTCTCAAGATTTGACCTAAGTGAAGTGTAAATTTCCTCTGTAACTCAAGAGGCATGAGTGTGTATATGTGCAATAGAAACAAGCAAAATATGAGAGGATGATGTACCATTTTCTTGAACAAAGACAGGAGGGTTTCCATAGTAGTTCCTTAAGTAGTCAAGCATACTAGTTAAGCCGGATGGAGTAACGGATAGTGTTGAAGAACCAGGCACAGATGGATCAGTGGGTGTCTCATTTCTGGAAACTGCAATGTGGATTCAATCACTGTGAGGAGAAGTAGAACAATTCAAAATTTATACTTAAAAGAGTTTATTGATATTACCTGAATATTGGATTGCCATGTCTCCATTGTAGTCTGGAAGGCCTACATGAGGATTGATTGGGTTATCTTTAACATAGACTGAAAAATAATGGTTTAGTCCAATAAAATCTGATGACCCTTTCACTAGTTCAGACTCTTGTTTGGTGAAAGATGGTAATCTTGATCCAACTTTATCCTTCATGATCTTTGGGTAGTCTCCGAAAATTAAAGGATCGACAACCCTGCAAATTTAGAGGACTTCATTAAATAAAACCAAGCTGAATTCTAACTTAACCAGTTTTCTGTATATATGTTTCTCTGTTCATTGCATGAAGCCTTATGGATCGAAATGTAACAAGACTTTCACATACCAGCCAATCATAAAATCTATGGCTCTTTGGGTTGCCCTAACATCAGCTGTTGAGTTGGTGAAAGGGTAAAACCAGAATGAATACACATTCATGCCTACCCAACCTTTCTGCTTGGCCTGCAATAAGCTTCCATTAATGAAGACAAGAAAATATAATAAAATCTTTCCTGATGCTAAGTGAAGACTAGGGAGAAACCCACTATGTATTTTTCTTTGTACAGAGCAGAAACTGATGCATGAGCAAGCAAACAATGATGCACTACAGTGTAAGGCTCCACAGAAGAGTTTCCACCAGAGCAATTGAAGATGCCATACTGTGGAGAGCATCTGTAAGGTGGATAAAATCCCATGTCATAAGATGATATAGATAGGATATTGGGTTCGTTCATGGTAGTCCAGTAGGAGACTCTATCTCCAAACTCTCTGAAACACACATCTGCATAGGCTGTGAAGTCCTCCCTGATTCAAAACAAGGTTCATGTCAGGATTGCTGTTGATTTCTATAGAGAGCTTGGTATGCATTCTTAGAATAGGTTCATGGAATGAAAATGGAAGTCTGATTTTCTCTACATTTCCACCTCAGAATGCTTCTAGTCCTAGAATCTATTTCAAGAATGCATACTAAAAACATTATTGAAACATATGAGAGAGTTGTCATAAGGAGAGTCTGTGAAGTTACACAATCTTTGGGCTAAGCCATCCTCCATATTCATCTTCAAGTACTTGAGGAAAATCCAAATGGTAGAGTGTAACATGTGGTTCCACCCCTAGTTAGTTTAAAAGGAAAGATCAATGAGAAATTAATTTACTCCTTCGAAACATATTCATTATATACAATAATCACACAAAACTATCTAGAAATTTGTCTTTTGAAGGCTCTTTTCTAATCAGTTCATATGAAATTAGTCATACCATGTCTGATCAGTTCGTTGATCAGATTATTATAATACTCAAGACCTTTTGGATTAACTGCCCCTCTCCCATCTGCCACAAACAAACATGGTGATTCACTTAATATGCTAGACAAGATAATCAGACTATTATGCATGCATAATCAGGCAATGTGTCTCTAAGAAAACATACTTGGTATAAGTCTTGACCAAGATATGGAGAACCTGTAGCCTTCTAGACCAATATCACTCATCAGCTTCACATCTTCCTGCAATATGTAGTTGTATTATTTTTAATATAATAAATATAGGTTATGTTTACTTGGATTTAATTAAATGCATAAATTCTTCTTTTATTTCTTTTTAGAAAAGTGTATTTCATTTAGTCTCACATTAGAAATTGATAAGTTTTAATTAATAACTGCTTCCAATTAATCACAAAATATTCTAGAAATAGTTTGAAAAATAAAGCTAATAATTAAGTTAAAATAAAATTATTTGGTTGTCATCCAAAAGTGAAAGATGATTCTTTTCTGATTAGAAAAAGTGTATGCCAGTCTAAATGGATAAAGAAGAAAACAAGTTAATAAATTATATGACACCTAGATAGTGTCGAGTCGATAAAAATATTTTTTTATTAAATTAAAATATTGAAAATGACATATTATTATATTTATCAAAAATACTACAAGCAAGTCAAACACCCTAAATTGAATCGATCTTATTCCTACTCCAAGCCCTCCAAACCCTATCCCTTCCTTAGGTCAAAATTTTGAGCCTAGACCTTATTTGGACTAAAAATAGATCGAGGTGGATTCGAGCTATTGGGGCCAAATTTGCACCCATAAGTAGGTTTCCATTTAATATTCACTTTTTATTTTGTCTCTCCAATTAAAGGTGGGTAAGAGGGCGGGGCCCGCTATCTGGGTGTCAATATGTTGCCTTACTTCTAAGGGTATCTGGACTTGATAAATAGGTTCCCATTTAATATTCGACTTTTTATTTTGTCTGTTTTTTTTCTTCAATGTATGAATGAAGGTGTTAAAAAAAAAAAAAAAAGGACTGGTTGGGGCCAAATTTGCACCCATAAGTAGGTTTCCATTTAATATTCACTTTTTATTTTGTCTCTCCAATTAAAGGTGGGGAAAAAAAAAGACCAACCAGTCTGGCAACAATCTGAATTTAAATCCTCTTCGCCTAGCCTACTCAGACAGCCATACACTTGTGTCAGGGCAGCACAGTGTGAGTCCCACATTTATGTAATTGTGAGTATAAAATTGTACAAGCAGGCTAAGTGACGAGGGTTTTGGACTCTAACAATGAATCCGGATCATTGACCCCGTCAGGGATCACAAAGTGCTCCCCAACGGCTTACCACCACAAAAAACAGGGGGGCCAGGGGTGGTGATGAGAGTTTTTTTTTAATATTTTGCAGGGTGGGCCCCACCATTTTTATGGTGGAAAAACCGTCGGTGCTCCCCGTCGGGGGTGATGATCCAGATTCTCTAACAATCTCTCCCCTTTGTTTCAGATACTTACTCCACTTAAATTAGAAGAAAAAAAAACCTTTAAAACCAACAAAACACAAAAGGATAAGGTGTAAAGGAAGATATTCGCCTTATACTTGTGGTATTGATCTGCAGTTACATCTCCAGTGCTCTTATCAGGCATTCTTCCTGGCAACCACAACCAGCTTTTCATTTATTATGCAATCAAAAATGAACAATTCAAAATTATATTACTAGTCATCTTAACCCAAAAATAATTACATAAAATTCAAACAAAATTCCTGAGAGTTGAAGATCAGGGGAAAACCCTCAAAATCAGTATACAATTTTAGTGAATAGATGTAAAATTACGGGAAGAAAAATAAGTCAAATAGCTATTTCATAGAAGAGTTTTTTTTTTTTTTTTTTTTTGGGGGGGGCTAAACTATGACATAGAAAAGACGGTCATTATAATAACAAGATATGAAAATCTGATTTACTCTTACCTTGATGAACAAATATATCCCATGAACTAGGTGATCTTCCATCCTCTGCTGCTGCTCCTTCAACCTGCAACAGAGAGTAAGACCAGTAAAGAAACAACAGAGCTTCGACCAGGGGAGAATTTATGTAATGTGGTGATGTATAAATCATACTACACCTGATAAGCTGAAGTTCCAGCACCAAAGACGAAATTGGAGGGGAAGTCATGGCGGTTATATTTTGGTGGGTTTTGGCCTGAAACCACCTCTGCTAAAGTTAAAAAGCTTAGCAGAAGTAGAAATTGCCAACATTGACTACCCCAAAACATCGTATTCTCCCCGCTTTCAGCTGCGCAAGAGAAGCTCTACACAGGAGTACAGTTAAAAAGGCTTCTCAAGTCTCAACCAATTGAAGTGCACTGTAACTGAACTGAACTGAGCTTCTAAGCTGCTGGTTTAATACTACAATGTCTATATTCCAGGGTGGCTACAGAGATGCTTATAATAGAACACGTAAGTAATAACTAGGGAAGTTGGTTATAACCTGATAAGGTTTTGGATTTGAGTGAGATTTCTAAGCCCTACAAAAATTCACCCTCAATGTGTTTGGTGCATTTCACTTTCCCAAGGGAGAAACTACAAAAGCAGGTTTAGAAAAAGATTTTCTTAGGCATTTGATCAAACAAGACGTAGGCGTACCCTGTTTGTCATTTCTAGAAGGTGCCATGCATCCATTGGCAGAAGGGCTTTTGGAACTCCTCCGTGATGCGTCAGCGCTGATGAAAAAAGATTGGAGAGCGAATGGAAGGCTGTGGTTTGATGTAATATGAACGGTTGTTAATAAATGAGGTAGACACGGAAGTGATAAAGACGGTGAAGACAAAGGCCGACATTTTCCCTTGGTGGCACAAATCTTTGTCCTGAAGCTGAGGAGCATCTCTTTTTTCTTTTTCTTCTGATGCAAAAGGGAAAAGTTTATAAGCTAAGAGTTGAAACTACTCAATCATAGATGCATAGCCTCAAAATAAGCAAATTCTACATGTTCATTTGTTAAGCTTAGTAGTCATTCTTTGGTTGCATCATGTCTTAGATTACAAACTTCTAATTTGAATGTAATCAGTAGTATTGTTGGGGTAATTGTATTACAAATTCTTCAAACATACAAAAATGAAATTGCAATACAATTGAGAGATGAAGATCTTTAGACAATCAGTAGAGCTTGAAGTTGCAACCGAACAAATCACCGATCAATGAGGTTGAGTCACACCTTGAATGCTGTCTTTAAGGTAATTGATGCACTCTACTACTAAGGGTTTTTCGCACCACCACCTCCAAGATAAAGCAACCTCCAACTAGAAGATGAGGTAGTTCTTCTAGTCCATTCAAGGAGCCAAAAGCTAGAGCACAACACTTAGACAAATTCAAAGAAAGAAATTAACTTTGTAACACAAATAATGTGAGAGTGAGGAGTGTCTCAATTGCACACCACATGTAAGGAAGGGTTGGGTTTATATAGGCCCAACCCTCACCTTACACCCCTTAGGATTCTTAAGGGCCTGTTTGGTTACATGAATCCGAGAATTATACCCGTTTGGTTGTAAAAACCTCTAGATTCATGAATTCTATAGATTCACCTTTTTACACTAAAAATGTGAATATGTAGATTTATGGGTAAGGGGTGAAATCCAGAGATTTCAAAAAAGCTATACATTTGCATATTCACAAAAATCACGTCAATCAAATAGTTTTTTAGGATGAATCCACTGATTTCATTCCACAACCAAACACTTAATTTTATAAATTATGACTCTATAAATTTGAAGTCTACAGATTTGAAATCTCTAGATATTTGAAATCTCCAGACTCATGTAACCAAACAGGGCCTAAGGCAATGAATTGGATTTAATCCATTCAATAACCTCAACCCCACTCATGGTAATGACCATGAATGGTCATGAAGTTGAAATGAGAAATGATGGTCAAGAGTTAGAATTGAAGTAAATTCCACCCTTCAAGTAACCCCACCACACCACCATGATCAAGACCATTAAGACCCATGTCCAATGTCATGAAGAGCCTCATAACCAAGGTCATGAAGGACCTCCTTTACTCATGATGTCTCATTACCACCCTGACCTCATGGGTCCCACACACTAACAAAACAATTAAAATAAAAAAAATGCAAAAGCTAATTTTGAAACTTAATATATAGATAATATAGATTTTAATAAAAAACCTAACAAGTATCATTGCCAACATAGGGTAAAGGGTATGAAATAAATGCCTTATCTCTTTGCATGTGATGAGATTATGAGATATTTTTCTGTTGTGTTATCACACAAGAGGTAGTGTAGTTGTCCTTTCTTTAGTTGGGCTCTTTGTATTGTCCAAGTGGTTTCTAGTATTTCCTTCAAAAGGTTTCCTGCTGGTGCTCTTACTGTGCTTACTTATTAGATGATTTCATTCCATAAGAGTCATACGCTCCATCTATCTCCATCTAGTTCATTAGATACACCTGCGCACATAAGTATTGGTGAGTTTCCAAGGTCATTAGATGAGTTCAGACATCTGAAAAAAGTAGGTTGTAGTATTACTTTTGCATTGTTTAACTTAGGGTTACCGTTGGTGAGGATTTTCAGGTCTCTAATCCATCTATTTACATTATTCAGTATTTGTAGAGGGTTGGGTTCTTTATTGCTATAAACCTTTGCATTCCTTTTACCATATATAATAACAGGTTATTATGAAAATGGAGAAGAACCATTTTTTAGTATTTTTTATTTCATAAAGAGGGTTAGTTAGAAAAGAATTGCAAAAGTTAATGGGGGAATTGTTGTTAATCAATTCTGTCATGAGTCCCAATGATCTTGCTGCCTAAATTCTCTTCGTCCAGTCGAATGAGATGAATGTGCCAAGTCGATTCTTCTTTGTTGTTGCAAAATTCGCAAATCAGTGTTGTTCCTGCCCATTTAGAGAGAATCATCTTAGTTGGTAGTCTTGCATTTAAGAGACGCTAGAAAAAGGATTTAAACTTTGGATGTATTGGTAAATTTCCAAACAAAAAAAAAAAAAACTCCACCATTGAGAGTATGGTGTTAGTGAGTCCTGGCTATTTAATTTTGATAGGGTTTTTCCTGCTAATTTGACCGAGAACTCACCTATTGTCGATAAAAGAGATATCCATGAGTCATGTGTTGGGGATGGGTGAATTGAAAGAATTGGTTGAGATAAGGAAGATGTTATTGAGATGGCATTGGTTTGATTGTTTAACTCCATGTTTCTTTGTTGGTAGGTTTGGTAGACTTCTTGTACTATAACTTGTCTTTGCAAAAGGAGAAAATTGTATTCACCTACCGTGTGATCTGTTGAATTACGCATTAAAGGATCATACCAGAAATATGTGTCATTCCCATCGCCAATTTTCTTTAGTACCATCATTTGGAGCAGGGGAAAAATGCTAGTAATGCTATTCCATATCCATGATTTTGTTTCTTTTTTTTTTTTTAACCTTTGGATCAAATAGTGACGAGTTGGAAAGTATCTTGTTTTGAGAAATTTTCCCCAAAGTGAGTTTGGGTTATTGAGGAGTCTCCAGCCTTATTTGAGAAATAGAGTACAATTAATATGCTCCACACCTTTAAATCCTAGTCCTCCTTGTTGTTTAGATTTGGGGCATCGTTCCTAAGAAATGAGTGTCAATTGTTTCACCTTGTTTGGTTTTCCCAACCAAAATCGCTGACATATTGCATCCAGTTTCCTGCATACAATTTTGGGAAAGCGAAAGTACTACATTATATAAAGGGATTGAGATTGGAGTATCGATTTCATGAGCACTTCCCTACCTGCATAGGCTAGAGATGAGGCTTTTTAAGTTGCCATTTTGTTCCCCATTTTTGCTAGGAGATGATCAAAGTTTTTTGTTTTAGCCCTTCAATGGAATAGTTGAGTTCCTTGGTAAGTAGCATTCTTCTTCATTTCCTTAATTCTTAGTACTGACAAAATTTATCCTTTGTTTGCGTGGTCCACATTTCTAGAGAAAAAATCACCACTCTTTTCAAAGTTAATTTGTTGTCGTGTAATATCAAAGAAGATGTCAATGGCAGCTTGTAGTGCTAGTACATCTTCCTTTTCGGTCTCACAGAAGAAAAATGTGTCATCTGCAAAAAAATGATGTGAGATTTTCAGAGCATTTCTGACAATTTTATTACCTTTGAAGAGATTAAGTTCCGTGTATTCAGTGAGAATTCTGGATAGAACTTCCATTATAATAAGAAAGAGATACAGGCTCAGGGGGCATCCTTGCCTTAGCCCTCTAGATCCAGTGAACCATAGGTAGGGACTACCATTAAGTTTCACAAAGAATGAAGCTGATGATCTCTTTTGACAATAGCACATCAATGGTTATCAAAACCGTACGGCTGGAAAAGTTTGGTTATAACACCCCTTCAACATTATCATAGGCCTTTGACATATCTAGTTTTAGAGCCACTGTCCAGTTTTGCTCTAGTTTTGTGCATAAAATGGTATATCTCGTGTGCAATCATTATATTATTTGTAATTTGTTTATTAGGGACAAAGGCACATTGACATGGTGAGATGAGGTTTTGCAAGTACGATCTGAGCCTTCTAGAAAGGATTTTATAGTTAACATTGCATAAGCTAATTGGTATGAATTCCAAAACCATTTTTGGATTTTTAGTTTTTGGGATAATACAAAGCAAAGTATGGTTTGTCCCAAAAGGTACAACTAAGTTAAAAAAAAAAAAAAATTTACAAAAGAATAGAGTTCATTGCAAATTAGGTCCCGATTTTTTTGGTAAAAGAAAGCATTGAAACCATCAATCCTAGGTGTTTTGTGTGGGCCTATGGAGAAAAGAGCATCTTTAATTTCTTCAATTGGGGTTGGACTAGAGATATTCGGTGGGATCAGATTTTGGTCTATAGGAGGGAAGAGTGCTTCAACAAAGCCAGGATCCAGGGGATTTGAGGATGTGAAGAGGTTTTGCATGAAATTAGCAAATGTTGTTGCAATTTCCACATTACCTTTAAGAATTTGACCATCATGCTGCAAGGTTTCAATTATTCTTTTGTGACAATGAATTTTTGAAGCTAGATGATATAATTTGGCATTTCCATCCCTATCAGAGATGTATTTTTCTTTTGATTTTTTGAACTAGAATTGTTCTTCAGCCTGTAGAGCCCATTGGATGGTGTGGGTTTTTTGTAGGATTAACTTTGAGTTTGGGTGGTTGGTAGCCTGTAGAGTATCAATTTCACAAACTGTTAGGTGAAATAGATTGTCAATATTCCCAAAAACTGATATGTTCCAATTCTGTAGAAACCTAGATAGGTTTGCCAACTTGATGTGTAACCCTTGTTCATTGTCATTTGACAAAGCATTCTTGATAGTATTTAAAAAGTCAGGTGCAGTTGATACCAGGCATTTTGAAAATGAAACAGTTTCCTCTCTTCACTCATTTGTCACTCTCATGTATATTGTTCTTTCATTGAATGGTACAAGCCTTCAGGGAGATACAAACCCTCCCTAACGATGCCTTCCTGAACCTGGGTTGATTGGATATATCAATGCTAGGAGTCTGATAATCTTTCTAGCAATGAGGAAAATGCATTCCCTTGATGTTTTCGCACCACAAAATAGTGGTGAGACTATTAGTAAACATTGACAAAATAAAAAGTGGAATTTCAGTGGGGCTCATCATGGGTCCCACCCCTATTGTATTGTTGAAAAGCACTAGAGGAGCGCATTGTTCCCCCAGATGGGGAGCTGATCCAGACTAGTCCAATACTAGTAGTGCATTTAGATTCTCTATCTTCAAGGATAAAGCTGATCTTCTAGCGATTAATTAACTTCATGTATGCTTAAATTTATTATTGGTACTTCTCTTGTCTCTTTTACTTAACCTTGTTTGGATTCATAGAGCTAACTCTATTGAGTTAAGGTAAGATTGTGATTGTTATTGTTATTGTTGCAAATGAGTTTCATTAATTTGTTACCTTTAGCAGGAAAAAAAGAAAAAAAAAGAAAAGAAAAAAAAATAAGATTAGAAGTGTGGAACCAAGCAAAGTAAGAATAAGATGGCACAATAATTTCAGTTTAATTTTTTGTATGTGAACTATACCACAAAAGATTTCCTTTCATCGAAACAAATGAGTCCTTATAACACCCCAAAAAAAAAGAGGAAGAAGATGAAGAAGACAGCAATATAGCCACATCCTTAGCAACATAAATAAAAATTTATTTGTCAAAGATATAAAAACATAGCCATATATGGACACAAATTAGGTTCCAAGAGAGGATAGAAAATCTAGAGATAAGTAATTGATCTCCATTGCTCTCATACTCCTCTAATAAAAGTGGGAATTCATGAAAAAACAATAATTTTCACCTATTTGTATATAGAAAAACTTTTATTTCTCAAAATTTTTTATTTTTTAAATGGACACTTTTAGATATAGAGGGTTGGGATATTACATATGCCATTTGCAGGGGTCAAACTACGCCATTTGCACTAAGCGGTATGGATCTTAGATCTTATTTGTCGACCAACCCTGCATTGGCTATACTAAATATATATTTATTGGTCATATGAGTATTGACCCTTGCTTCTTCTTCTTGTACCTTTGAGAAACTTGGAGTACCAATGGGCAGATAGCTTAGGGTGTCTCTGCAAATCAGTGCTATTGAAGTCTACGTAGTAGAGGCCATAACTTGATTGGTAGCCAAAAGTTAATTCATATACATCTAAAAACGACCAAGTGAAATACCCTTTGACATTTGATCCATTCCTATGTCAATTTCAAACACATACACATTCAGACATTAAAGAGGAGATCAGAAGGAAGCTTGGTTAAGCTAATGAGATATTAGAGAGATACCTCACAGCCTGTAGCAGACTATGAATATTGCCTAATAAATATTTCACTCTTGACAAGTCAAGCAATGGATCATCATGCTTCGTCGCCAGACCTAGAAACATGGTATGACAATGAAGTATTTTATCAAACATGATATGAGCGAAATTAATTATCTTTCTCCAAAACCCTTCTCAATAACTAAGTGGCATACATAACTGCAGAACATTATCATACTTTGATGGTATGAAGAAGAAAAATGCACTTACCATTTTCATGGATGTAGATGAGTGGATTGTCATAAACTTGCTTGATATACCCCAGTAGACCATGCATACCCGAGGGAGTAAAAGGGTCCTGCATCACATCCGCTTGAGTTAGCTCAGTAGGATTTTTTTTAACTAGTAGTTTTCTATATTAGGGGGTCGGGGTTATGTATACCATCACGGAGGGTCGAATCCATGAACTCTTTGCCAAAAAGTGTCGATCATTGCCAACTGAGCTACCCTGTGATGGTAGAATAAACATTGTTATTTCTCATAACATACTTCAGATGTATGATAACAAGAAAATTGTCATTGACATACTTGTGTGAAAGCCCATGTAGGTGAAATATTTTTTGTAATTGTTATATAGCTGTACTTAAAATTAATACATAAGTTATGACATTTGAATAAAACTAAGGATATATACAATTCTCAAGAAAAAGATTTATCATGAAACAGGAGTACATGCACTTATATGATAGCATGATATGATATAAAATACATGGAAAAGACCCGGCTAGGTCATCTTCTAGAATTATTCAAGCATGGTATCATCTAGTGGGTTCTTCCTTGGGCTTTGGGTTTTGTTCTTTTGCTTACCCTTGTTTTGGGATTACAGATCCTCTCGGCCGAGCAAAGGGTAGAATCTTGAACTAAGCCATTTTCAGGCTTAGGGTTGATTAGGGAATACTCAAGCCTTTAAGGCCAAACTTGCATCCTTAGTGGTAACCTTCCCTTCTATGGTTTAGGATACCCTCTACATGCTTAAAGAAGACCGAAATATTAGCTGTCCTAATTGCTTTGATTCATTATTTGGTGTCTTGCTTCGTTTCCTTTGCTATCTTAGCAGTAGACTCTGGATTTTTTCCCCCTTTTTTCTTTAAGTCTTTTTGCTAATACAGATGACCTTGTTGTGTGCGAGCAAAAAACATTTTGCACATTGGTAAACCATAAATGACAACCCAGTGCATGAGGCTGCTGCCACTGTGGGATTTGAAGAAACTCATAATGCATGCAGCCTAGCTTGAACTCACTTTGTTAATGCAGTTTTCTAATTAATCCAAGAGCATTTGGTCACAATGCAGTACTAGTTGAAGAGCTTCTATATCAACTAAAATAGATATACTCCATAGAACTGCATATGTTGCAAGATTGTTACCTGACCCGGAATTGGTGTTCCTCCTATATTATCTGCAAAGATAGAAGAATTAAGGTTATCTTCTTAAAAAGATGCGAATGAATTTGCTAACAAATATGAGTAGAAATGAAATCAACACATACATATTAATTCCGCAGCCATGTCTCTGACATGGTCCCTCTGATCATGGTTAAGACTGGTAGGATCATCTCTGACATACACCGTAAAGTAATAATTCACTGCAACGAAATCAGTTGAGCCTTTCACTTGTTTTGATTGGCTTGGAGTGAAAGAAGGGAGCCTTGAGCCAACATTTTTTTTCATGCTTTCTGGGTAATCTCCAAACATCAAAGGGTCCAAATACCTGCAACTTGTCATCTATTAGCGGATATTAAGTTAAATTTCTCTAATGTCTATCAATTTTCTTTGTTTAGGACGTTGAGAGAGAAACTTGCCAACCAACATAGAAGTCATTTGCCCTCTGAGTTGCCATGATATCTTCTGTTTTATTTGTTAATGGAAGAAAAGAGTTGGCAAATACATTGAACCCTATAAGTCCTCGTTGCTTGGCCTACATGAGCATCCATGTTCTATGTTAGATATCAATCACCAGTACCATTTCTTAGTTCTCTATTAAAACAAACATCAGGAAATTACGAATTAAAACAGAAACAAAAACGAAAAAACACAGATTTAACGTAGTTCACACATCAATGCGTTATGCTACGTCCACAGGGAAGGAAAAGAATTTCTACAGTGTAGAAGAGGGAAAAAAATAAAGACTAATTGCCAAAACGACGTTACAAGAACTCTCACCCAAAACCCTAAGGCAAAAATCCCAAACTTTACTCTGACCTCCTAAGTAAACATAAGGCACATATAGACTTTGGTTAGATAAACAAGTTGATCCGTTATGTTATTTGGGCCGAGCACCAAATTATGTCGGTGCAGATCCATTTTCAAAGTCAGGTACAAAAATTCGAATCACAATATAACATTCTCTATAGAGAGAGAGAGAGAGAGAGAGAGAGAGAGAGAGAGAGAGAGAGAGAGAGAGAGAGAGAGAGAGAGAGAGAGAGAGACCTGGTACTTGTTTTTGTACAATCTTGCAACTGATGCATAAGCAAGCAATATATTATGTGTGGCAATGTATGGCTCAACTGTAGAATTGCCGGCTTTGCAATCTTTGAAACCAAAAGGAGGAGAACAACGGACAGGTGGGAAAATTCCTACATCATACCCGCCTAGAATGAACGCATTAGGTTCATTCACAGTAATCCAATGGAAAACTCTATCACCAAACTCTTTGAAGCATACATCTGCAAATGCTGTGAAATCCTCCCTACATTAAATTTCCAGTCCACATTTAGTATAAATTTAGATCCCTTTGTCATCATCATGTATAAACCTCACAAATAATTTGTTGGAAAAAATAATTAAAATAATAAACCCAAATAAATATGAATTAATATTAAATAAAGATTTAAAATAATACATGCAATATATTTAAGGAGAAGAGTAGAGTATTCTAACACAATTTTTATGCTTAGCCATCCTTTGTATTCATCTTCGAGTTTTTGAGGAAGATCAAAATGAAACAACGTAACATGCGGTTCAATTCCTGCTCAATTAAAAAAAAAAAAAAAAAAAAAAAAAAAAAAAAGAAATGAAAAAACACATTTTTTTTTTCAATTCAAGTTGTATCACTTTTTCCTTCACCTCCTTACCATGGCTGAAGAGTTCATTAATGAGATTATTATAGTATTGTACTCCCTTTGGATTCACAGGTCCTCTTCCATCTGACAATAAGATGAAAAATAACTCAAAATAAAATTTATGGAGGTGAGTTCTCTTGGTAAGAGAATGTATGAAGGGTAGTTATCATACTTGGAATAACTCTAGGCCATGAGATGGAGAATCGGTAAGCTTCCAATCCTGTATCAGCCATGAGTTTCACATCTTCCTAGGAGACAGAATGAAAACATTCTCAACAAGTACCTTGCAGAAATTCAAATTCAAGTTTGTAGGTAAGGCTTCTGACATCTTCCTAGGAGAGAATGAAAACATTCTCAATAAGCACCTTGCAAAAATTCAAATTCAAGTTTGTATCTAAGGCTTCTGAGAAGAAGCAGACGTCGAGTGAAGACCCTAGAACCCCTTTTCTTGGACATGCCCTCCTGTGGGCTTCGTAAAAATTAAAGTAGATGCAACGTTCAATGATAAAGGTGGTGGGTTGTGTATTGTCTGTAGAAATTATGATGGTAAGCCCATTAGAAGGCTAGCAATTCCAACCCAATTCGACTCGATTCTTATAGAAGAAGCATTGGCTCTGAGGGAGGGAATCCTAATGGCCTTAGAGGAATACTTTAGAAATGTCCTGGTGGAATCAGATTCTGGGGAAGTGATTACTTTTGTGAAAAAGCTAGAGCTGATTCCAATGGACATTCAGAATATTGTATAGGATGTTTTGAACCTGTCCTCTCAGTTACAGAATATTTCCTTCCATCATGTCAAAAAGGAGTGTAATGCAGTAGCTGACTCCCTTGCTTAAGACTATGTCCGTAGTGTGTCAGACTTTTTGGCCTATTTTGAATCTTTAGTTTCTAGATCTTTGTAATCTTGATGCTTTGCGTGGGTCACGCGTTAATATATAGATCCTCTTCTACCGAAATAAAAAATTCACTAACAGGATTGTTGCTCTTACATGGATACTCAATGGTGAAAAAATAACTAGAATATGACGCTGAATTGAGAATTAAACTTTCACCCAAAAAAAAAAATTGAGAATTGAATGTGAAGATACCTTATATTTGTGATATTGGTCACAACTTATGTCAGCATTGCTTTTGTCCATTGTTCCCCCTGTAGTTTTCATAACCAATTAATAATAAAAAAATAAAAAATAAAAGAATAAAAAATAAAAGAAGAAGAAGAAGATGAAGAATTATTTTTATAACCAATAATACTATTAAAGATAAAACTAGATAATATAAATATTAAATGAAAAATGAATACATTACTAAATATATTTTTAATAAATAGCCATGAAATTTATGAGATGAAAAAACAATTGAAACACAATTAATTTCCTGCTAAACACTATCGCACTCCTAGTATTACGGAGTAAAGTTCTACTCCTCATGAGAGTATTAATTATAAGTAATATCTTGTTCCTATTGCCATATAATTAGGGGGATCCGTAGTCAATAAGTAAAGATAATGTTACACACTATATCCTTGAATAGAGATGATCTTAACCCATAGTTATATGATTCTTTTAGGGTAATTTTCATCTGGACCCCTTGAGGTTTGATCTATGTCATTTTTAGTCCAAATAAATGGACACTTTGAATCTGCATCCCCTGAGATATCCAATAAAATCAATTAAGGACAAATTGTAATTTTTATGACCAAAATACCCTATATTTATTATACCCCAGTAGCTTCCTCTGCAAAGCCTTAAGAAAGCCAATCCGAGGTATGAGATGAAAGAAACCACTCTCTCTGAGGGAAACAAACCTCACAGTCTCATCCAACAGGATCAAATTCACGAATTAACGCTTGAATGTTAACAAAAACTACATGACAGATATCAAGCATACGCTCAAGGGTTTCAGGCAGGATCTCCCCTCCAATACCAATCGCTAGTTCGAAATCAAATTGGGAATCGGGAAGGTCTAAAGGGTTAATCGGATCACATGTACGAACCCTTTCGAGAACACGGTCTTGAAACTCATTAGAAAATGGCTTAGAGGTGAAATAGGCATGGAAGACAGTGTTTAGAGAGGAAGAACAGAAGATGGGTTCTTGAGAGACAAAGTAAATAAAATCAGGGCTGACCTTGGAAACATAATGATAGGAGATGGAGAGATTGTCAAGGATGTTAAATACGAAAGATGCAACACCACCAAGACTCTCACCCACCACTTGCCCATCACGGATCAGAATGTCATCACAGTAATTTCCCACCACCAGACCTCGAAGATGATTCACCACCGCCTCTAGTTCTTCTGCAACTCGACTCACCATGGTGACTTCTTTGATCCGGAACATAAATTGAGGTTTGTTTCAGTTCTTCGTCAACGCCTTTTGATTTCATGAGTGCTTACAAAAACCCAAGTTCAGATCATGAAAACAAAGGGAGAGAATATGCGATGTGGACCAAATTATGCTCAAAGGATGAAAGCGTCTTCCTGAGTTTTGATTTGCATTCGATAAAGGAAGCGACCGCGCCAACAAAACAACTGGAGAGAGAGTAAAAAAAAAGCAGGGGAAGAGATTCTTGGGTACCTGGAACTTAATAGGGGGTATTTTGGTCTTAAAAATCATAATTTGTCCTCAATTGATCTTATGAATACCTCGGGAAGGCAGATGCAAAGTGTCAATTTATTTGGACTAAAAATGACATAGATCAAACCTCAGGGGGTCCTAATAAAAATTACCTATTCTTTTATTTCCATAAATATCCTTTCATCCCTCATCTAAGTGATTAGAGAAGTCAAAAAAAGAAAATGGGACAATTAGAAAAACCGAAAATAGGGGTTATTTGATCAACCCCATTGCATTCTAAATTGGGTTTTTATTGTTATTAAAAAAAAAAAAAAAAAAAAGGGGGGGTAAAAAAAAAAAAAAAATTATTTTTTTGTTTGTTTTTTTTTTTTTTTATTTTTATTTAAAAAAAAAAAAGTAAAAAAAAAAAAAAAAAAAAAAAAAAAAAAAATTACAACATGTAATACTTTTAAGACAAGGTCATGGGTGAAGTCCAGTCTTATATTATGTAATACCCATTTTTAATATATAAAATTTCTTGTGTAAAAAAATAAAAAAACGAAAGAAGAGAAAAGAAAATTTTGACCTGAGTGGGCAAAAGTGTCCCAATAGCTGGGAGTCCTTCCATCCTCGGCCACTGCCCCTTCAACCTGCACTTTCTCCTCCACATCATCAGTATATCTTCGTTTCAAAATTATATAACAAAAGAGAACCATCTAAATCAGTGAGAAATAATGATCAACTGACCTGATAAGCTGAGGTCCCTGAACCAAAAACAAAATCAGTGGGAAAATCATCTCTGCTTACTGAATCTCCGGCCTTGGTTTCACCTGAAACCTGAACCTGCAGACCCACCATGGCTACAATTAGTAGAACGAAGAGACTCCAAGATGGTTGGCTTCTCCACATCTCTCTGGGTCTTTGTTTGATTGAATATGTGAGAAGAAGAATAAAGCGTGTGTGGACGTAGCTAGGGTGGATTGAGATGTTTTAAGATGTAAAGGTGAAGATAGTGAAGTACTCCAGCTTGTTTTCTAATCCATAAAGAACAAAGTTCGGGGTAAATTATTGGCGAGAGAGCAAACAAAACATTAGTGGTCCTTAGTTCAATTCAATTCAATGAATTTGTAATCTAGTTCGTGGCTGGTTTTCTCTTTGTTTCTTTCTTCGTTTGAGTTGAGAGATTCTTTTCGCTTTTTGGCAACATCTCACTTGGGAGAAATTTCTGTCCTCAAAATTTTCAGAGAGAGAGAGAGAGAAATGGTGATTTAGACATATCTTGTCTTTTAGTAAGCGATCTCGCCCTTCATTCATCACCTTTCTAGTTTTCTCCGTTCTTTGAGTTGCGTAACCAATTAGAACTTTGTTGTTTTGATGACTCGATTCTCCAGTAGTTTCATAGAAGGCGATATTCAAATCTTCCCTACTTCTTGGCCAACGTCTCCATCATTCAGGAAAAGCTCTTCGCATTAGGTAGATGACTGAAATTGCTTGGGTGCTGCACCAGCTGTGTACGCTGGATATCAAAATGAACAGTCAAAATCTTGTTTCCCATTTCTGCAAAACATGTGTTCCGGGTCAAAATCTCGGCTTTTGTTTCGATATTTATTATATGCAGGCATGCAGCATCCATGATTAATCATAGTGGCGGGTGGGAATTAACTACCCTCTATTTGGTTTAGTTTGATTAGATATTTGATAGATACTATTCGAATCCAATATTTTTATCATCTTAAAGTTTAATTTTGAAGAATACATCATTATCTCTTCATTAATATTCATTAATAGTAAGTAATTATATTAAACTACTAATAATTATTTTAATTGAATATTAAATATTCTAATTATATTCAGATATTTTTGTCCATTAGACTTTGAATTTGGATTGGATATTATATGAAAATTCGATTAAGTAAACAAATTCGAAATCGGTTGCAAATTTACATATACGATGGATACCAGATTCGAATTTAGACAATGAGTTTAATAATGGGATTCAGATTCAGATATTACCGTATTCGGGCCGAATTCAATCCGTTTACGTATATATTTGTGACTTTTCTTTAAAAAGAAGTTGATTCTAAACCTCCATCACTATGTTTTCTCAATTTGAAACATGAAGTATAGGTATACGAGATAGCAGAATAAGGGAACATGAATATAAAAAGGCACATTCGGTGTCTAGATCCATTGAATTCAAGATCTCTGAGTAGGATCATATGATTCTTTAAATAGAAAATGACACCATCACTTTGTGAGTAGGATAGTATGGGTTTGTAGTCTAACCTTCATGACTTTGTATTTATAGAAAAAGAGATACATACTATGACATGAGCCACACAACAAATACAACATTGTACAATGGGGCATTTAGAATCTAAAGCATATGCTATGAAATCATTCCTACAGTTCCAACACACTTTTAGTTCACAATGGGGCATTTAGATCCTCCCCGCCCAAGGCTTTTGCCTATCCGTCCACCCAGGCCTCTGGATGGACAACATGTGGATGCTTTTAATTACAATCATCGGTTCAGCATGGGTTAATAACTTAAGTTGTTTCTTTTCAGGATGTGATCTGTCCGACGATTATCACTAAAAGCATTCACGTGTCAACCCTCCAGAGGCTTGGGTGGACGGACAAACAAAAGCCTCAAAGTATGGTTTGTCCCAAATGGTACAGTTAAGTTAAGACAAAAATTATTTACAAAAGAATAGAGTTCACTGCAAATTAGGTCTCAATTATTTTGGTAAAAGAAAACATTGAAACCATCAATCCCAGGTGCTTTTTGTGGGCCAATGGAGAAAAGGGCATCTTTAATTCTTCAATTGGGGGTGGACTAGAAATATTCGATGGATCAGATTTTGGTCTATAGGAAGGAAGAGTGCTTCAACAAACCCAAGATCCAGGGGATTTGAGGATGTGAAGAGGTCTTGCATGAAATTAGCAAATGTTGTTGCAATTTTCACATTACCTTTAAGAATTTGACCATCATGCTGCAAGGTTTCAATTATTCTTTTGTGACAATGAATTTTTGAAACTAGATGATAGAATTTGGCATTTCTATCCCTATCAGAGATGTATTTTTCTCTTGATTTTTGGAACCATAATTGTCTTCAGCCTATAGAGTCCATTGGATGGTGTGGGTTATTTGTAGGATTAATTCTGAGTTTGGGTGGCTGCCAGCCTGTAGAGCATCAATTTCACAAGATGTTAGGCGAAATAGATTGTCAATATTTCCAAAAGCTGATATGTTCCAATTCTATAAAAACCTAGATAGGTTTGCCAACTTGATGTGTAACCCTTGTCATTGTCATTTGCCAAAGTGGTCTTGATAGTATTTAAAAATTCAGGGTACAGTTGATGCTAGACATTTTGAAAATGAAACAGTTTCCTCTCCTCACTCATTTGTCACTCTCATGTATATTGTTTTTTCATTGAATGGTAGAAGCCTTCAGGGAGATACAAACCCTCCCTAACGATGCCTTCCTTAACTTGGCTTGATTGGATTTATCAATGCTAGGAGTCTGATAATCTTTATAGCAGGGAGGAAAAATGACTTCCCTTGATGTTTTCGGACCACAAAATAGTGGTGAGACTATCAGGTAAACATTGACAAAAATAAGAAATGGAATTTCAGTGGAGCTCATCGTGGGTCCCACCCCTATTGTATGGTTCAAAAGCACTAGAGGAGCGCATTGTTCTCCTCGGATGGGGAGCTGATCCAAACTCCAATACTAGTAGTGTGTTTAGATTCTCCATCTTCAAGGATAAAGTTGATCTTCTAGCGTTTAGGCTGTGTTTATGGGCCTTTGGGAAAGGGGATTTTCATGCCAGTTATGATCTATGAGGTAGAATGTTGGGCAACCAAGAAAAGGCATGTAAGCAAAGTAAGTTTAGTACAAAGGAGGATACTGAGGAGAATGTGTGGCAAGACTAGGAGAGATAGAGTAAAAATTGATTGTATTAGATCCAACTTGGATATTGCACTAATTCACGATAATTTATGAGTGTCACTTGAGGTGGAATGGGCAATGCCCATGCCCCCAGAGGGCCATTAGAGGCACCCGTAAGGAACAATGATTTGATGGAGCTAAGAGAGGTAGCTAGGAGTAGGGCTAAATTGACTATTATAGAAAGAGTAGAAAAGAATATGCATGTGCTAGGACTAGATGCTCATACAAGTACTGATAGGGCTGTCTGGAAGGCTTTGGACTCAGGGGCGGACCCAGGATTGAATATTGGGGGGGGCCGAAGAACGAAAGTCTAGATTGGGGAAGAACAAATGCTTTTTCGCCACATATTGTGTGGGCCTTTATAAGACCCATTGGGGCTTCCACCTATGAATTATTTTATTATATTAAAGAATATGCCCACATATTTGACAAAAATACGTAAATTATTGATAATTATTTTTTTTTCAACAAGATATAGGTAAATTAAAGTATCAGTACCAACAAAAAAAAAAGACTTTCAACCATAAAAAGTCAAATGCAAACTATTTTTTTTAGGTAAGAGATACAATATATAATCAAATAGCAAAAATAACAAAAGAAATAAAGAAACAAAAATACAAAATCTAATAAAGAAAAACAAAAAAAAATGAAAAAAATATAAACAATATATAAATTGAGAAAGAGAAAGAATACCTAATTGTGAAGAAGATTTTTTCCCCAAATTTTCCTTAACCCACCCACGCTTATAGAAAGTTGAAGAAGAATAAATAGGAAAAAATAAACGGAAGAGAATAAAAGAGAAGAGATGAGAGAAATGAGAGAATAAATAAGGATTGAGGAGGAGTTAGTTTCTAATTAGGAATGGCATTTTGAATTTCTAGTAAGATTTTTTTTTTCAAAAAATTTCTTTAACCCACGATTATAGAAAGAGAAGAGAATAAATAGGAAAAAAAGATGTGAGAGAGAAGAGAGGGGAGAATAAATAGGAATTGAGGAGTTAGTTTTTAACTAAGGATGACAATTATACCCATTATTTTACCTTTCAAAATTATTCTCAAAATTGAGGGGGGCCAAATAATGATATTTCACATGTGAGAAGAGAAAAACACTGAAAAAATGAAGAAAATTAATAACAAAAGTGAAATAAAAAGAGAATTATTAAAAATATTTAAAAATCCGGGGGGGGCCATGGCCCCCCTCGGCCCCTTAGTGAGTCCGCCCCTGTTTGGACTCGTGTAGTTGAACAAATAAAAAATGATGTTCTTGGAGTGGTAACTTGACTTTACCCTTAATTACCTTCATGTATGCTTAAATTTGTTACTGGTACTTCTCTTTGTCTCTTTTACTTAACCTTGTTTGGATTTATAGAGCTGACTCTATAGAGTTAAAGGTAAATTTGTGATTGTTATTGTTGGAAATGAGTTTCATTAATTTGTTTACCTTTAGCAAAAAAGAAAAAAAAGAAAAGATTAGAAGTGTGGAACCAAGCAAAGTAAGAATAATATGGCACAGTAATTTCACTTTAATTTTTTGTGTATGAAATATACCACGAAAGATTTCTTTACATTGAAACAAATGAATCCTTATAACACCCCAAAAAAAAGAAGGAAGAAGATGAAGAAGACAACAATATAGCCACATCCTTAGCAACAAAAATAAAAATTTATTTGTGAAAGATATAAAAACATAGCAATATATGGACACGAATTAAGTTCCGACTTCCGAGAGAGGATAGAAAATCTAGAGATAATTAATTGATCTCCATTGCTCTCATACTCCTCTAATGAAAGTGGGAATTCATGAAAAAACAATAATTTTCACCTATATGTATATAGAAAAACTTTTATCTATCAAAAATTTTTATTTTTTAAACAGGTGCTATTAGATATAGGGTGTTTACATATGCCATCTACAGGGGTCAAACTACGACATTTGCACTAAGCGTTATGGATCTTAAATCTTATTAGTTGACCAACCCTGCATTGGTTATACTAAATATATATTCATTGGTCATAGGAGTATTGACCCTTGCTTCTTCTTCTTGTCCCTTTGAGAAACTTGGAGTACCAACGAGCAGATAGCTTAGGGTGTCTCTGCAAATCAGGGCTGTTGAAGTCTACATAGTAGAGGCCATAACTTGCTTGGTAGCCATAAAATAATTCATATACATCTAAAAACGACCAAGTGAAATACCCTTTGACATTTGAGCCATTCCTGTGTCAATTTCCAAACACATACACATTCGGACATTAAAGAGAGATCAGAAGGAAGCTTGGATAAGCTAATGAGATATTAGAGAGGATACCTCACAGCCTGTAGCAGACTATGAATGTTGCCTAATAAATATTTCACTCTTGACAAGTCAAGCAATGGATCATCATGTTTTGTCGCCAGACCTAGAAACATGGTATGACAATGAAGTATTTTATCAAACATGATATGAGCGAAATTAATTATCTTTCTCAAAAACCCTTCTCAATAACTAAGTGGCATACATAACTGCATAACAATACCATACGTTGATGGTATGAAGAAGAAAAATGCACTTACCATTTTCATGGATGTAGATGAGTGGATTGTCATAAACTTGCTTGATATACCCCAGTAGACCATGCATACCCGAGGGAGTAAAAGGGTCCTGCATCACATCCAATTGAGTTAGCTCAGTAGGATTTTTTTTAAACTAGTAGTTTTCTATATTAGGGGTTCGGGGTTATGTATACCATCACGGATGGTCGAATCCATGAACTCTTCACCAAAAAGTGTCGATCATTGCCAACTGAGCTACCCTGTGATGGTAGAATAAACATTGTTATTTCCCATAACATACTTCAGATGTATGATAACAAGAAAATTGTCATTGATATACTTGCGTGAAAGCCCATGTAGGCGAGCTACTTTTTGTAATTTTTATATAGCTATACTAAAACTAATACGTAAGTTATGACATTTGAATAAACTAAAGATATATACAATTCTCAAGAAAAATATTTATCACGAAACAGGAGTACATGCACTTATATGATAGTATGATATGATATAACATACATGGAAAAGACCCGGCTAGGTCATCTTCTATAATTATTCAAACATGGTATCCTCTAGTAAGTTCTTCCTTGGGCTTTGGGTTTTGTTCTTTTGCTTACCCTTGTTTTGGGATTACAGATCCTCTCGGCCAAGCAAAGGGTAGAATCTTGAACTAAGCCATGTTCAGGCTTAAGGTTGATTAGAGAATACTCAAGCCTTTAAGGCCAAACTTGCATCCTTAGTGGTAACCCTCCCTCCCATGGTTTAGGATATATACCCTCTACAAGCTTAAGGAAGACCTAAATATTAGCTGTCCTAATTGCTTCGATTCATTATTTGGTGTCTTACTTCTTGAACTCACTTTGGTAAGGCAGTTTTCTAAATCCAAGAGCATTTGGTCACAATGTAGTACTAGTTGAAGAGCTTCTATATCAACTAAAACAGATATACACAATAGCACTGCATATGTTGCAAGATTGTTACCTGACCCAGAATTGGTGGTCCTCCTATATTATCTGCAAAGATGGAAGAATTAAGGTTATCTTCTTAAAAATATGCGAATGAATTTGCTCACAAATATGAGTAGAAATGAAATCAACACATACATATTAATTCCGCAGCCATGTCTCTGATATAGTCCCTCTGATCATGGTTAAGACTGGTAGGATCATCTCTGACATACACCGTAAAGTAATAATTCACTGCAACGAAATCAGTTGAGCCTTTCACTTGTTTTGATTGACTTGGAGTGAAAGAAGGGAGCCTTGAGCCAGCATTCTTTTTCATGCTTTCTGGGTAATCTCCAAACATCAAAGGGTCCAAATACCTGCAACATGTAATCTATTAGCGGATATTAAGTTGAATTTCTCTCGTGTCTACCATTTTTTGTTTTGTTTAGGAGGTTGAGATAGAAACTTGCCAACCAACATAGAAGTCATTTGCCCTCTGAGTTGCCATGATATCTTCTGTTTTATTTGTTAATGGAAGAAAAGAGTAGGCAAATACATTGATCCCAATAAGTCCTCGTTGCTTGGCCTACATGAGCATCCATGTTCCATGTTAGATTTCCATCACCACTACCATTTCTTAGTTCTCTTTTAAAACAAACATCAGGAAATTACGAATTAAAACAGAAACAAAAATGAAAAAAACACAGATTTAACATTGTCCACACATCGATAGATTGTGCTACATCCACAGGGGAATAAGAAGAATTTTCTACAGTGTAGATGGAAAAAATGAAGACCAATAGCCAAAACGACGTCACAATAACTCTTACCCAAAACCCTTAGGCAAAAATCTCAAACTTCACTCTGACCTCCTAAGTAAACATAAGGCACATATAGACTTTGATTAGGAAAACATGTTAATCTGTTAGGTTATTTGAACCGACCATCAAAATATGTCGGTGCTGGTCCATTTTTGAAGTCAGGTACAAAAATTTGAGTCACAATATAACATTTTTTACAGAGAGAGAGAGAGAGATAAAGAGAGACCTGGTAATTGTTTCTGTACAATCTTGCAACTGATGCATGAGCAAGCAATATATTATGTGTGGCAATGTAAGGCTCAACTGTAGAATTGCCGACTTTGCAATCTTTGAAACCAAAGGGAGGAGAACAATGGACAGGCGGGAAAATTCCTATATCATACCCGCCTAGAATGAACACATTAGCTTCATTCACAGTAGTCCAATGGGAAACTCTATCACCAAACTCTCTGAAGCATACATCTGCAAATGCTGTGAAATCCTTCCTACATTAAATTTCCAGTCCACATTTAGTATAAATTTAAATCCCATTGTCATCATCATGTATAAACATCACAAATAATATGTTGAAAAAAATAAATAAAATAATAAACGCAAATAAATATAAATTAATATTAAATAAAGATTTAAAATAATATACCCACTAACACGACATGCAATATATTTAAGGGGAAGAGTAGAGTATTCTAACACAATTTTTATGCTTAGCCATCCTTTGTATTCATCTTCGAGTTGTTGAGGAAGATCATAATGGAACAACGTAACATGTGGTTCAATTCCTGCTCAATCAAAACAAATGAAAAGAAATGAAAAAACACATTTTTAATCCAATTCAAGTTGTATCACTTTTTCCTTCACCTCCTTACCATGGCTGAGGAGTTCATTAATGAGATTATTATAGTATTCTACTCCCTTTGGATTCACAGGTCCTCTTCCATCTGACAATAAGGTGAAAAATAACTCAAAATAAAATTCATAAATGGGCTGAGTTCTTTTGGTTAGAGAATGTATGAAGGGTAGTTATCATACTTGGAATAATTCTAGGCCATGAGATGGAGAATCGGTAAGCTTCCAATCCTGTATCAGCCATGAGTTTGACATCTTCCTAGGAGACAGAATGAAAACATTCTCAATAAGTACCTTGCAAAAATTCGAATTCAAGTTTGTAGGTTAGGCTTCTGATGGGCTAATATTCATAGAATTTTCTTGTTAAAAGATTATCAATGACAGGGTATCTAAGTCCTTCTAAGATTTGACAACGAGATATAAAGAATGTTGGATCATTGTTTTTTCATGACATCCTAGATTTCTCCTCCTCCTCAAGGAAGGCTTTCTTCAAGTGGTTTTTTTTTTTCTTTTCAAAGGCATATTAGAGTGATAATGCAATTTGTTCTTCATGTACCTTGAAAAAAAGAAAAAAATATTGTAATGGACGAAGTCGGAGTAGAACTCTAATCATTATCCTTCATGTACCCTGAAAAAAAGAAAGACAGGACTGCCATAATTACTTGATGGGTCTTATTGAACCTAGATTAGAAGCTTGTCAACAAAGTGAAGGTGTCTTAAGTTTTTATATATATCCTCATAGATCACTCATAAATCACAAGTGTGGTGGACAAGGCAATGGCCGAGGCAAAGGAATTTTCTAGATGTAATGGAAGCTCCCATAGTGAAGAGAATAGGAGGCGGACGTCGAGTGAAAGACCCTAGAACCCCACTTCTTGGGCATGCCCTCCTGTGGGCTTCGTGAAAATTAAAGTAGATGCAGCGTTCAATGATAAAGGTGGTGGTGGCCTGGGTATTGTCTGTAAAGATTATGATGGTAAGCCCATTAAAGGGCTAGCAATTCCAATCAAATCCAACTCGGTTCTTGTGGGAGAAGCATTGGCTCTAAGGTAGGGAATCTTGGATTTTTATTTGTGGCAGCAGCTGGCGACGGCTCAGATTTGGCCACGTAACCAAGATTTAATCAAACGGTTGTAAAAGAGAAAGGAGGGGTATATATGTAAATATAACAAATTATTATTTTATCTAAAAGTTTAAAAGTTTTGAAATTTACAAAATCAACCCCTGGAACCGACACAATTCCCAAACCCTTGGTGCGTTCCGCCTCCTCATCGCCTGCTCATCGTTCCACCACCACCGCCACCTACAGACGGCACCAACCAACTGAAATTTATCAAATGCTTTTTTGTACTTGCTAGTGATTCTTTCGTTACTCTACATTCTCAGTATTTTTTTCCTTTTCCTCCAGTAGATTGAATCCTCCTTGAAAAAATATCCAATCTCGTATTTGGGAGTTTCGATGCAATACAAACAAATAACTACATAATTTGTTCATGAATGAAACTTTCGCACTCAGGTGATGGGCGGCAAGTTCAGAGACAGCCCAAGCTACCATTGCTTGAACCTTCATGGTATTCTTTGAAGATTTTTCGCAAACACCGAACAGACACCAGTGGGGATCATTTGATCAATGCTCTCTGGGTCACGACCCAGGAGACAAATAGCACGGGCAGCGTTTTCTTGGCCTTCGGTCGTCCTTCTTTGACCAATTTCAAGAGGGGAACCACCCCAACTTCCTCTATGATGAGCTTTCCGTAATGATCATTGTCGTGGGTGAAAGATATGAAAGAAGCGGCGGCATCGAATCTGTAGTCGATGGATCCATCGTAGAGGGTAGCGATCTGTTCCAGATGATACACAGAATGGGTCCGTTGGTGCCGTCTTCAGGTGGCGGTGGTGGTGGAACGATGAGCAAGCGACAAGGAGGCGGAAGTCACCAAGGGTTTGGGAGTTGGGTCGGCAGCTGCTGCAGCAAATAAAAATTCGGGGATCCTAATTCCTAATTGCCCTGGAGAAAGACTTTAGAAATGTTCTAGTGGAATCAAATTCTGGGGAAGTGATTAGTTTTGTGAACAACCTAGAAATGATTTCAGTGGACATTCCAAATATTGTATTGGATGTTTTGAACCTCTCCTCTCAATTACAGAATGTTCCCTTCTATCATGTTAAAAGGGAGTACAATGCAGTAGCTAACTCCCTTGTTTGTAAGGTTGTGTTCCGTATCAGACTCTTTGGCCTATTTTGGATCCTTAGGTTCTAGATCTATATAATCGTAAAAAAATCACACAAGTAGGAGTGTTACTCTTACATAGAAACTTAATAGTGAAAAAATAACTAGAATATGATACTGAATTGAGAATTAAACTTTCACCCAAAAGTTTGAGAATTAAATGTAAAGATACCTTATATTTGTGATATTGGTCGCAAGTTATGTCAGCATTGCTTTTGTCCATTGCTCCCCCTGTAGTTTTCCGAACCAATTTTTATCAAAAAAAAAAAAAAAGACTGAAGTGATATATTTATAACTAATAATTCTATTAAAAATAAGACTATAAAATATGAATATTAAATGGAAAATGAATACATTACTAATGTATTTTTCTTAATAAATAGTCATGAAATTTAAGAGATGAAAAACAATTGAAAGACAATAAATTTTCCATTAAACACTATCACAGTCCTAGTATAATTAGGGGGATTCATAGTCCATAGTCTACTCCTCATGAGGGTATTGTAAGTTTTATCTTGTTCCTATCATCATATAATTAGGGGGATTCATAGTCCATAAGTAAAGATAATGTTACACACTATATCCTTGAATAGAAATGATCTTAACTTGTAGTTAAATAATTCTTTTATTTTCATAAATACCCTTTCATCCCTCATTTAAGTGATTAGAGAAGTCGAAAGAAAGAAAGGAAGGAGACCAAGAAAAAGGGGGTGAAACCCCGCCTTACATCATGTAATACTTTTGAGGTCAGGGTCATGGGTGAAGCTGTGCCTTATATTATGTAATACTCCAATTTCTAATGTATATAAATCTCTTATTTCATTTACCAAAAAAAAAATCTCTTATTTCAAAAAATAAATAAATAGATGCAGGAAGGAAAAAAAAATTGACCTGAGTGGGCAAAAGTATCCCAATAGCTGGGAGTCCTTCCATCCTCGGCCACTGCCCCTTCAACCTGCACTTTCTCCTCCACATCATCGATCAGTATTTCTTCGTTTCAAAATTTTATAACAAAAGAGAACCATCTAAATCAGTGAGAAATAATGATCAACTGACCTGATAAGCTGAGGTCCCTGAACCAAAAACAAAATCAGTGGGAAAATCATCTCTGCTTACTGAATCTCCGGCCTTGGTTTCACCTGAAACCTGAACCTGCAGACCCACCATGGCTACAATTAGTAGAACGAAGAGACTCCAAGATGGTTGTCTTCTCCACATCTCTCTGGGTCTTTGTTTGATTGAATATGTGAGAAGAATAATAGAGCGTGTGTGCACGTAGCTAGCGTCGATTGAGAAGTTTTAAGTTGCTGAAGGTGAAGATAGTGAAGTACTCCAGCTTGTTTTCTAATCCATAAAGAAAAAAGTTCGGGGTAAATTATTGGCGATAGAGCAAACAAAACATTAGTGGTCCACAGTTCAATTCAATTCATTTGTAATATAGTTCGTGGCTGGTTTTCTCTTTGTTTCTTTCTTCGTTTGAGTTTGAGAGATTCTTTTCGCTTTTTGGCCACATATCACTTGGGAGAAATTTCTGTCCTCAAGATTTTGAGAGAGAGAGACAGAAATGATGATTTAGACATATCTTGTCTTTTCTCTGTTCTTAGAGTTGCGTAATCAATTAGAACTTTGTTGATTTGATGACTCGATTCTCCAGTAGTTTCATAGAAGGCGATATTCAAAACTTCTCTCCTTCTTGGCCAACGTCTCCATCATTCAGGAAAAGCTTAGCATTAGGAGATGAGTGAAATTGCTTGGGTGCTGCGCCAGCTGTGTACGCTAGATATCAAAATGAACAGTCAAAATCTTGTTTCGCATTTCTGCAAAACATGTGTTCCAGTCAAAATCTCGGCCCTTGTTTCCACACTCCGGATTTTGCTGGAAGCAGTGTCTACGTGGCACTGTTCCAAATAGTGACGACCAAGATTTAAAGTAAAGAATTAATTAAATCTCTACCGTTCATTGTTAGCATGTGCACAAAACATCAACTCAAGTAAAGTAAACCGTTTTTGTTTCCAAAGAACCGAATCATATGAGATTCAACTCGACCAAATCAGCATCAGTTTTCCGTTTAAGGGTGGTACGACCTCAGGCGGTGGTGGCGGAACGGTATCCAGCGTCTGCCGTAATGGTATGTCGGACCATGCGGTGATGGTGTTGGTAGGACAGGAAAATCCGGTACACCTGCAGGATTTAAAAAATTCTAAGAGCTTGTTTGACCAAACCAAACTCCAAATCATTTTTTTCCTAAAATCAGAAGAGAAGAATAACAATGTTTTTTTCTCTAAAAGCAGAAGAGCAGAAGAAGAACAGGGTTTTTTTTTTCCTAAAAGCAGAAGCAGCAGAAGACGAGAAACCCACAACACAACACAAAACAGAAGTATTGCACTCTTTTTAGAAGGGAAAAATATATAAAAAAAGAGGAGATTCCCAGAAAATCCAGTTCAGAAAAACAAAGGAAGGAGAAGTCTGGTTTTGTTTTCTTGGCCTTTTACATTATTTTTCTAAGTTGTTCGAGGTAGGTTTCCGGTCAGTCTCCTGTTTTTGCTTGTGATGTTGCTAAGAATCCTGAGTTGGGTTCATTTGCATTCTGCGATTCTTCACTGGGGATATTTGAGAGGGCGAAAGATCTAGTTAAGAGACTTATGTTTGCAAGAGAAGATTGGGTTTCTGGTGAGTAAAGCGGCTGGAGTGAGTCTACTCGGTATCCCGAGTTACCAATGGTGGTCGGAAGCCTTACATATGGAGTGTCTTACCTCTCAATCCAATTTTCATGTTCTCCCTAAACAACTTTAAGCCATTTCCTAATTTCCCAGAATCCAAAAATCCAGATATAATAATGTTCCAAGAAGCCACATTCCTCTCATAAATTTACACCAAACAGAACCTGGGCAGGGAGGGTAATGGTGTTTGATTGGTTAACATACTGCCCAGGTCGCTGGTGGTGTTCGACTTCAGCCTTAAAAACAGAATATTGTATCAGGCGAACTAATATATCTAAAAATCACCATTGTATAATCGATATCCCCATAATGCGCAGAAAATTTCAGAACATCCATGGCAGCAAATGAGTCTCAGAAAAAGAAAGGTGACAAACGGGCTTGAATTGATTTGGTAGAGTTGCCTCATGTACTGGCAATCTTGAAAAGATTTAGGAATTCGGTTTCGTGCACTGGAAGATGATGATGCTGATGCTTACGCCGATGATCAAAATGAAAAGGTTGAATACAGGGATTTTGTTAAGGCTCTCAGCCTCCATTGCAGTTCAGCTGGTAAGTGAAAACAGAGGATGTTAGAAGAGCATGAAAATGGTGGTGGTGATGCCAGCAGTGAATCTCGGAAAACCTACCTCCGCTTCGCTTCATGAAAAACTGATGTCGGTTTGGTTCAAGTCAAACCTCATATGATTCGGTCCGTTTGAAACAAAATCGGTTTATTCTAACTCAAGTTAGTGTTTTGTGCACATGCTAAATGAACGGTAGAGATTTTATTTAACTCTTAACTTTAAATCCTGGTCGTTCACTGCTTGGAGCAGTGCCACGTAGGCACTGCTTCCAAGCAAAATCCATATTTTTATTATATGCAGCATCCATGTTTAATCGTTGTGGGTGGGACTAACTACCCTCTATTTGGTTTAGTTTATGTGGGTTGCCATAATATAATAAATAAAAAGAAGGAATATGAAATAGAAATTTCATGAAAAATTCTGATTCAATGGCAGCTTGTAGTGCTAGTACATCTTTCTTTTTCAATCTGCAGAAGAAAAATGTGTCATCTGCAAAGAAAGGATGTGAGATTTTCAAAGCATTTTTGGCAATTTTGATACCTTTGAAGTGATTAAGTTCCCTGTATTTAGTGAAAATTCTAGATAGAACTCCCATTATAATAAGAAAGAAATACAGGCTCAGGAGGCATCCCTGCCTTAGCCCTTTAGATCCAGTGAACCATAGATAGGGACTATCATTAAGTTTCATAGAGAACGAAGCTGATGATACCAAAGTTTTGACAAGAGCACATCAATGGTTATCAAAATCGCACGGCTGGAAAAGTTTGGTTATAACACCCCATTCAACCTTATCATAGGCCTTTAACAGATCCAGTTTTAAAGCCACATATCCAGTTTTTGCTCTGGTTGTGCGCATAAAATGGAATATCTCATGTGCAATCATTATGTTGTCCATAATTTGTTTATTAGGGACAAAGGCACCTTGACATGGTGAGATGAGATTTTGTAGGCAAGGTCTGAGCCTTCTAGCAAGGATTTTTGCAAGGATTTTATAGTAACATTGCAGAGGCTAAGTGGTATGAATTCCAAAACCATTTCTGGATTTTTAGTTTTTGGGATAATACAAAGTAAAGTATGGTTTGTCCCGAGAGGTATAGTTAAGTTAAGAAAAGAATAGAGTTCATTGCAAATTAGGTCCCATTTTTTTGGTAAAAGAAAGCATTGAAACCATTCATCCCAGGTGTTTTGTGTGGGCCAAAGGAGAAAATGTCATCTTTAATTTCTTCAATTGAGGGTGGTCGGTGGGATCATATTTTGGTCTATAGGAGCGAAGAGTGCTTCAACAAAGGCAAGATCCGGGGGATTTGAGGATGTGAAGAGGTCTTGCATGAAATTAGCAAATGTTGTTGCAATTTTCACATTACCTTTAAGAATTTGACCATCATGCTACAGGGTTTCAATTATTCTTTTGTGACAATGAATTTTTTAAGCTAGATGATAGAATTTGGCATTTCTATCCCTATCTAAGATGTATTTTTCTCTTGATTTTTGGAACCCGAATTGTTCTTCAGCTTGTAAAACCCATTGGATGGTGTGGATTTTTTGTAGGGTTAATTCTGAGTATGGGTAGTTGGTAACCTATAGAGCATCAATTTCACAAGATATTAGGTGAAATAGATTGTCAATATCCCCCAAAACTTATATGTTCCAAATCTGTAGAAACCTAGATAGGTTTGCCAACTTGATGTGTAACCCTTGTTCAGGGTGCAGTTGATACCAGGCATTTTGAAAATGAAACAGTTCCCTCTCCTCATTCATTTGTCACTCTCATGTATATTGTTCTTTCAATGAATGGTAGAAGCCTTCTGAACCTGGGTTGATTGGATATATCAATGCTAGGAGTTTGATAATCTTTCTGGTAGGGAGGAAAAATGCATTCCCTTGATGTTTTCGCACCACAAAATAGTGGTAAGACTATCCGTAAACATTGACAAAAATAAAAAGTGGAATTTCAGTGGGGCTCATCGTGGGTCCCACCGCTATTATATGGTTCAAAAGCACTAGAGGAGCGCATTGTTCTCCTTGAATGGGGAGCTGATCCAGAACTCCAATACTAGTAGTGCGTTTAGATTCTCTATCTTCAAGGATAAAACTGATCTTCTAGCGTTTAGAATGTATTTCTGGGCCTTTGGGAAAGGGGAGTTTCATACTAGTTATGATCTATGAGGTAGAGCGTTGGGCAACCAAGAAAAGCCATGTACGCAAAATATGTTTAGTACAAAGGAGTATACTGAGGAGACTGTGTGGCAAGACTAGGAGAGATAGAGTAAAAATTGATTGTATTATATTCAATTCGGATATTGCACTAATTCAGGATAATTTACGAGTGTCACTTGAGGTGGAATGGGCAATGCCCAAAGAGGGCCGTTAGATGCACCCGTAAGGAACAATGATCTGATGGAGCTAAGAGAAGTAGCTAGGAGTAGGGCAAAATTGACTATTATAGAAAGAGTAGAAAAGAATTTGCATGTGCTAGGACTAGACGCTCATACAAGTACTAATTGGGCTGTTTGGAAAGCTTTGGACTCATGCAGTTGAACGAATAAAAAATGTTCTTGGAGTGGTAACTTGACTTTACCCTTAATTACCTTCATGTATGCTAAATTTATTACTGGTACTTCTCTTGTCTCTTTACTTAACCTTGTTTGGATTCATAGAGCTGACTCTATAGAGTTAAAGGTAAATTTGTGATTGTTATTGTTGGAAAGGAGTTTCATTAATTTGTTTACCTCTAGCAGAAGAAAGAAAAAAAAAATTAGAAGTGTGGAACAAAGCAAAGTAAGAATAATATGGTACATAAATTTCACTTTAACTTTTTGTGTATGAAATATACCACGAAAGATTGAAACAAATGAATCCTTATAACACCCCCCAAAGAAAAAAGGAAGAAGATGAAGAAGACAAAGAAGACAACAATATAGCCAGATCCTTAGCAACATAAATAAAAATTTATTTGTCAACGATATAAAACATAGCCATATATGGACACGAATTAGGTTCCGATTTATGAGAGAAAATAGAAAATCTAGAGATAAGTAATTGATCTCCATTGCTCTCATACTCCTCTAATGAAAGTGGGAATTCATCAAAAAACAATATTTTTCACCTATATGTATATAGAAAAACTTTTATTTGTCAAAATTTTTTATTTTTTAAACAGGTGCTTTTAGATATAAGGGGTGGGGATATTACATATGCCATCTACAGGGGTCAAACTACGACATTTGCACTAAGCGGTATGGATCTTAAATCTTATTAGTCAACCAACCCTGCATTGGTTATATTATATATATAGTCATTGGTCATAGGAGTATTTACCCTTGCTTCTTCTTCTTGTCCCTTTGAGAAACTTGGAGTACCAACGGACAGATAGCTTAGGGTGTCTCTGCAAATCAGGGCTGTTGAAGTCTACGTAGTAGAGGCCATAACTTGATTGGTAGCCAAAAAATAATTCATATACATCTAAAAACGACCAAGTGAAATACCCTTTGACATTTGATCCATTCCTGTGTCAATTTCCAAACACGAACACATTCAGACATTAAAGAGGAGATCAGAAGGAAGCTTGGTTAAGCTAACGAAATATTAGAGAGGATACCTCACAGCCTGTAGCAGACTATGAATGTTGCTTAATAAATATTTCACTCTTGACAAGTCAAGCAATGGATCATCATGTTTTGTGGCAGACCTAGAAACATGGTATGACAATGAAGTATTTATCAAACATGATATGAGCGAAATTAATTATCTTTCTCCAAAACCCTTCTCAATAACTAAGTAAGCAACATACATAACTGCATAACAATATCATACGTTGATGGTATGAAAAAGAAAAATGCACTTACCATTTTCATGGATGTAGATGAGTGGATTGTCATAAGCTTGCTTGATATACCCCAGCAAACCATGCATACCCGAGGGAGTAAAAGGGTCCTGCATCACATCCACTTGAGTTGCTTAGTTTTTATTTTTATTTATTATTAATTTTTTTAATTAGTAGTTTTTCTATTTTAGGGGGTGGGGATAACTATACCATCACGGAGGGTTGAATCCATGAACTCTTCACTAAAAAGTGTCGATTATTGCCAACTGAGCAATCCTGTGATGGTAGAATAAACATTGTTGTTACCCATAACATATTTCACAGATATGATAACAAGAAATTAAATTGTCACTGACATACTTGCGCGAAAGCCCATCCTTAATCCAATCAGGATTAAATTTAGGGTTAAATTTATCATAATAGATAAGGATCAGGTAGGTCGGGTTGGCCAAACACTCGACCTTTGTTAAGGACATTGCCAAAATATCCTTGCGAGCCTATGTGGGCGAGCTGCTTTTGTAATCATTATATGGTTGTACTTAAACTAACACACAATTTATGACATTTGAATAAAACCAACGGTATATACAATTCTGAAGGAAAAGATTTATCACGAAATAGAAGTACATGCACTTATATGATAGCATGATATGATATAATATACATGGAAAAGAACCAGCTAGGTCATCTTCTATAATTATTCAAACATGGTATCCTCTAGTGGGTTCTTCCTTGGGCTTTGGGTTTTGCTCTTTTGCTTACCCTTGTTTTGGGATTTCAGATCCTCTCCGCCGAGCAAAGGGTAGAATCTCAAACTAAGCCATGTTCAGGCTTAGGGTGGATAAGGGAATACTCAAGCCTTTAAGGCCAAACTTGCATCTTTAGTGGTAACCCTCCCTCCTATGGTTTAGGATACCCTCGACATGCTTAAGGAAGACCAAAATATTAGCTGTCCTAATTGCTTTGATTCATTATTTGGTGTCTAACTTCTTTTCCTTTGCTATCTTAGCAGTAGACTCTGGATTTTAATATTTTTTTTTTTCCTTAAATCTTTTTGCTAATACAGACAACCTTGTTGTGTGCTAGCAAAAAAAATTGTACATTGGTAAACCATAAATGGCTACCCAGGGCATGAGGCTTGCTGCCACTGTGGGGTTTGAAGAAACTCATAAGACATGCAGCCTAGCTAGCTTGAACTCACATTGGTAATGCAATTTTTTAAATCCAAGAGCATTTGGTCACAATGCAGTACTAGTTGAAGAGCTTCTATATCAACTAAAACAGATATACTCCATAGAACTGCATATGTTGCAAGATTGTTACCTGACCCGGAATTGGTGGTCCTCCTATATTATCTGCAAAGATGGAAGAATTAAGGTTATCTTCTTAAAAAGATGCGAATGAATTTGCTAAAAAATATGAGTAGAAATGAAATCAACACATACATATTAATTCCGCAGCCATGTCTCTGACATAGTCCCTCTGATCATGGTTAAGACTGGTAGGATCATCTCTGACATACACCGTAAGGTAATAATTCACTGCAACGAAATCAGTTGAGCCTTTCACTTGTTTTGATTGACTTGGAGTGAAAGAAGGGAGCCTTGAGCCAGCATTCTTTTTCATGCTTTCTGGGTAATCTCCAAACATCAAAGGGTCCAAATACCTGCAACATGTCATCTATTAGCGGATATTAAGTTATATTTCTCTAGTGTCTACCATTTTTTTTTGTTTAGGAGGTTGAGATAGAAACTTGCCAACCAACATAGAAGTCATTTGCCCTCTGAGTTGCCATGATATCTTCTGTTTTATTTGTTAATGGAAGAAAAGAGTACGCAAATACATTGATCCCAATAAGTCCTCGTTGCTTGGCCTACATGAGCATCCATGTTCCATGTTAGATTTCCATCACCACTACCATTTGTTAGTTCTCTTTTAAAACAAACATCAGGAAATTACAAATTAAAACAGAAACAAAAATGAAAAAACACAGATTTAACATGGTCCACACATCGATACATTGTGCTACATCCACAGGGGAAGAAGAAGAATTTTCTACAGTGTAGAGGGAAAAAATGAAGACCAAACACCAAAACGACGTCACAATAACTCTTACCCAAAACCCTTAGGCAAAAATCTCAAACTTCACTCTGACCTCCTAAGTAAACATAAGGCACATATAGACTTTGATCAGGAAAACAGGTTAATCCGTTGGGTTATTTGTGCTGACCATCAAAATATGTCAGTGCTGGTCCATTTTTTAAGTTAGGTACAAAAATTCAAGTCACAATATAACATTCTTTGCAGAGAGAGAGATAAAGAGAGACCTGGTACTTGTTTCTGTACAATCTTGCGACTGATGCATGAGCAAGCAATATATTATGTGTGGCAATGTATGGCTCAACCGTAGAATTGCCGGCTTTGCAATCTTTGAAACCAAAAGGAGGAGAACAACGGACAGGTGGGAAAACTCCTATATCATACCCGCCTAGAATGAACACATTAGCTTCATTCACAGTTGTCCAATGGGAAACTCTATCACCAAACTCTCTGAAGCATACATCTGCAAATGCTGTGAAATCCTTCCTACATTGAATTTTCAGTCCACATTTAATTGTCATCATCATATATACACAACATCACAAATACTTTGTTGGAAAAAATTAATAAAATAATAAACACAAATTAAAATAAATTAATATCGAATAAAGATTTAAAATGATACACACAATAACACAACATGCAATATGTTTAAGGAGAAGAGTAGTATTCTAACAAAATTTTTACGCTTAGCCATCCTTCATATTCATCTTCAAGTTGTTGAGGAAGATCATAATGAAACAACGTAACATGTGGTTCAATTCCTGCTCAATCAAAAAAATGAAAAGAAATTATTGGAAAAAAAAAAAAAAAAAATCTTTTCCAATTCAAGTTGTATCACTTTTTCCTTCACCTCCTTACCATGGCTGAGGAGTTCATTAATGAGATTATTATAGTATTCTATTCCCTTTGGATTCACAGGTCCTCTTCCATCTGACAATAAGGTGAAAAATAACTCAAAATAAAATTCATAAATGGCTGAGTTCTTTTGGAAAGAGAATGTATGAAGGGTAGTTATCATACTTGGAATAACTCTAGACCATGAGATGGAGAATCGGTAAGCTTCCAATCCTGTATCAGCCATGAGTTTGACATCTTCCTAGGAGACAGAATGAAAACATTCTCAATAAGTACCTTGCAAAAATTCGAATTCAAGTTTGTAGGTTAGGCTTCTGATGGGCTATTCATTGAATTCTCTGTTAAAAAGATTATCAATGACAGGGTATCTAAGTCCTCCTAAGCTTTTCACAACGAGATATAAAAATGTGGGATCATTGTTTTTCCATGACATCCTAGTTATCTCCTTCTTCTCCTCCTCAAGGAGGGCATCTTCAAGTGGTTTTTTTTTCATTTTCAAAGGCACCTTAGAGTGACCATGCAATTTGTACTAAAAGAAAAAATATTGTAATGGACGAAGTCAGAGTAGAACTCTAATCATTATCCTTCATGTACCCTGAAAAAAAGAAGAAAGAAAAAAAAGAGAGACCATGCCTAATTACTTGATGGGTTGTATTGAACCTAGATTAGAAACTTGTCAACAAAGTGAAGGTCTCTTAAGTATATATATATATATATATATATATATTCTTATAGATCGGGCCACTCATAAATCACAAGTGTGGTGGACAAGGCAATGGCCAAGACAAAGGAATTTTCTAGATGTAATGGAGGCTCTCGCAGTGAAGAGAATAGGAGGACATCGAGTGAAGACCCTAGAACCCCTCTTCTTGGACGTGCCCTCCTGTGGGCTTCGTGAAAATTAAAGTAGATGCAGCATTCAATGATAAAGGTGATGGACTGGGTTATGTCCGTAGAGATGATGATGGTAAACCCATTAAAGGGCTAGCAATTCCAAACCAATTCGACTCGGTTCTTATGGGAGAAGCATTGGCTCTGAGGGAGGGAATCCTAATGGCCCTGGAGGAAGACTTTAGAAATGTCCTGGTGGAATCAGATTATGGGGAAGTGATTAGTTTTGTGAACAAGCTGGAGCTGACTGACTTCAGTGGACATTCAGAATATTGTATGGGATGTTTTGAATCTCTCCTCACAGTTACAGAATGTTTCCTTCCATCATGTTAAAAGGGAGTGTAATGCAGTAGCTGACTCCCTTGCTTGTAAGGTTGTGTCCATAGCGTATTAGACTCTTTGGCCTATTTTCTAGATCTTTGTAATTTTGATGCCTTTCATGGGTCAATGTTAATATATAAACCCTCTTCTACCAAAAAAAATCACAAGTAGGATTGTTGCTCTTACATGGAAACTCAATAGTGAAAAAATAACTAGAATATGATACTGAATTGAGAATTAAACTTTCACCCAAAAGTTTGAGAATAAAATGTAAAGATACCTTATATTTGTGATATTGGTCGGAAGTTATGTCAGCATTGCTTTTGTCCATTGCTCCCCCTGAAGTTTTCATAACCAATTTTTATCAAAAAAAAAAAAAAGAGAATGTTATTTTTATAACCAATAATTCTATTAAAGATAAAACTAGAAAATATAAATAATAAATGGAAAATGAATACATTACTAAGTGTATTTTTTTAATAAATAGTCTTGAAATTTATGAGATGAAAAAACAATTGAAAGACAATTAATTTCCCATTAAACACTATCACACTCCTAGTATTACGGACTAAAGTTCTACTCCTAGTGAGGTTATTATAAGTACTATCTTGTTCCTATCACCATATAATTAGGGGGATCCGTAGCCAAAAAATCAATAAGTGAAAGTAATGCTACACACTATATCCTTGAATAGAGTTAATTTAACTCGTAGTTATATGATTCTTTTATGTCCATAAATACCCTTTCATCCCTCACTTAAGTGATTAGAGAAGTCCCAAAGAAGAAGAAGAAAAAGGGGGTGAAACCCCGCCTTATATCATGTAATACTTTTGAGGTCAGGGTTCATGGGAAGCCCTGCCTTATATTATGTAATATTCGTTTCTAACATATAAAATCCAGCTACTGTTCCAAAAAAAATTTTAATTAATACAAGAAGAAAAAGAAAAAATTTGACCTGAGTGGGCAAAAGTATCCCAACTGCTGGGAGTCCTTCCATCCTCGGCCACTGCCCCTTCAACCTGCACTTTCTCCTCCACATCATCAGTATTTCTTCGTTCCAAAAATTATGTAACCAAAGAGAAACACCTAAATCGGTGAGAAATAATGATCAACTGACCTGATAAGCTGAGGTCCCTGAACCAAAAACAAAATCAGTAGGAAAATCATCTCTGCTTACTGAGTCTCCGGCCTTGGTTTCACCTGAAACCTGAACCAGACCCACCATGGCTAGAATTAGTAGAACGAAGACACTCCATGATGGTTGTCTTCTCCACATCTCTCTGGGTCTCATTTTGATTGAATATGTGAGAAGAAGAATAGACCGTGTGCAAACACGAAGTTTTTAGGTTTCTGAAGGCGAGATAGTGAACTCCAGCTTGTTTTCTAATCCATAAAGAACAAAGTTTAGGGTAAATCATTGGCAATAGAGCAAACAAAACATTAGTGGTCCACAGTTCAATTCAATTCATTTGTAATTTAATCTAGTTCGTGGCTGGTTTTCTCGTTGTTTATTTCTTCGTTTGAGTTGAGAGATTCTTTTCGCTTTTTGGCAACATATCACCGGAGAAATTTCTGTCCTCAAGATTTTCACAGAGAGAGAAAAATGGTGATTTAGACATACCTGGTCTCTTAGTAAGAGTTCTCACCCTTCATTCATCGTCTTTCTAGTTTTCTCCGTTCTCTGAGTTGCGTAATCAATTACAAATTCGTTGATTTGACGACTCGATTCTCCAGTAGCTTCATAGAAGGCGATATTCAAATCTTCTCTTCTTCTTGCCCTTTAGAGAAACTAGGAGTTTTTTTTTTTTTCTTTTTTTCTCTTTTTTTTTTCCTTCACTTTGGCCAACGTCTCCATCATTCAGGAAAAGCTCTTCGCAATAGGTAGATTGACTCTTTAGACAAGTGAAATTGCTTGGGTGGTTTGCCTGCTGCGTAAGCGGGATATCGAAATGAACAGGTTTCGTTCAAGGTCAAAATTTCGGCCCTCGTTTAGTCGTTTATATATGTTTAATCGTATGGGTGGGGACTAACTGATCCGACTCCCCGTCGGGGGGGGCTTTTCGGTTTAATCAACACGGGCCGGTAAAAACTTTATTTTCCAAGCCCGGGCCCCCGCGGCGGTCCGCGACTACTACGGTCTTTTCGGTTTAATCAAGGAACTTAATTTCGTCGAAATTCGGATACCAGGGGGCGAAACGATATTTGCAACATATCGCCGAGATTTGTCGAAATCTCACAATTTCTCGCTGAACTAGCGAAATATTGGAATATATCGGTATTTCTCGCTATTTTTCGTGTTTTTTAATTTGTGGTTGAGTGTTATTTGAATTTTGAGCTACACGTGGCTATTATTAAACCACATGATTACAAAAAACAAAAAACCAAAACATAAAATAAGTATATTGATTTGACAAGTTCAATATTTTATTATTTTTTTAAATTTTCCATCGATGTTTTGCAGTTTGCAGGTACATGATATGACTCATTGAAGTGTTTTTGGTTTTTATTATTTTTTCAAATTTTGTATTAATAATTTGGTGAAAAAAAAGTTATGACTAATATTATTTTATGTTTTTAAAATTTTATGTAGAAATTAACGTTGATGTGTGGGTGTGTATTATATATATAATATATAACTCGTTCCTTGGGTTTAATTAATGTGGGTAGTTGAGCTGTTAGCAACCCAAACTCCCATGGAGTCTGGTGGCATATATATTAGTCATATCTCCCCACCCCTATAATATCAACTCGCCAACTCCAAAATAATAATAATAATAATAAATTAATAATGTGGGTTGTCAGGTTGTTTTCCTTCACTTCGACTTCTGAGTTGAAGTGAAAGCATATAATAAACAAAAGAGCAAATTGCACTGACACCCCAAAATGGAGACCTTAAAGTATTGACACCCCCACTTTGTGTTTTTTTTTTAAACACAAAGACCCCAAAATTAAAAAAAAAAAAAAAAACCCCCCCCCCCCCCCCCCCCCCCCCCCCCCCCCCCCCCCCCCCCCCCCCCCCCCCCCCCCCCCCCCCCCCCCCCCCCCCCCCCCCCCCCCCCCCCCCCCCCCCCCCCCCCCCCCCCCCCCCCCCCCCCTTATTTTTATTGGATATATTTGTCTAATTTATCATTTTTTTTTTTTGGTAAAGTCTAATTTATCATTGAAAATAGTTAAATCAATGTTTATTTTGTTTCAATTCCAAAAATATCCCTATAATATACAGTATCTGGATTGTTTTTAATGATAAATTGGACAAATAATCCATTGAAAGTTTAATTTTGGAGTCTTTGTGTTTTTTAACCATAAAGTGGGGGTGTACGTGCTTCAAGGCCTCCATTTTGGGGTGCTAGTGCAATTTGCTCTAAATAAAAAGAAAGGAATATAAAATATAAATCTCATAAAAAATTCAGATTCGATTCATATTCATATCCATTTAAGGGCATTTGAATTTGATTTTTTTTCGAATTCTGTTAGGTGATCCAATTAATAATTAGATTCAAATTTGGATATGACAATTTTAAATAAGATATTATCCGATTTGATTATGGTCTGTTTGGTTACATGAATCCAGAGATTTCAAATTTCTTAATTCACAAATGGAAGATTTATGCATGTTTGGTTGTGTGATAGACATTCACCTTTTTACACTAAAAACACGAATCTATAGATTTATGGGTATAAAGTGAAATTCAGAGATTTCATCTCTACTATAAAAGTGTTAAACATTTAAACCATGACTCTATAAATATTTTTTAGGATAGATTTATAGATTTCATTCCAAAGATTCATATTAAACAAACAGTTAATTTTATGAACCATGACTCCATAGATTTGAAATCTCTAGATTTTTTAAATTTTTAGACTCAAGTAACAAACAGGCCCTTAGATATTTGTATATTTTTAAAATTTAATTTTGAAGAACACATCATTATCCCTTTATTAATATTCACTAATAGTAAATCATTACATTAAACTATCAATAATTACTTAATTGGATATCAATATTCAAATTACATTCAGATATTTTTATCCATTCGATTACTTTCAATTTGGATGGGATATTATACAAAAAAAATTCGATTAACTAAACAGATTTAAATTCATTATAAATTTACATATCCGAATGAATACCAAATTTGAATTAGGACAATGTTTTTAATAATCGGATTTGGATTTGGATATTACCATATTCAAGCCGAATTCAATCCGTTTACATCCATATCTGTGACTTCTCTTTGAAAAGAAGCTGATCTTGAACCTCCATCACTATGGTTTCTTGATTTGAAACGCGAAATATAAGCATACGAGATGGCAGAATAAGGGATGAAATCGGCACATCACCTCTTATCTAATGAAAGAGGCTTCAATACACGTCGAGCTACGTTTTCCTCAAGAACTCATGAATGGGAAATGCAAGTGTCTCTCAAGTATGGAAGAAGATTTGGAATTGCAAGTGTCTCCCAAAATTGAAATCCTTTTTTTGGAAGGCTCTAGCTCAAGGGTTTTGATAATTTGTTGGGAAGGCAACTACCAATTGATCCTTGTTGTCTTAGGTGTGGGCCGCAACTAGAAACAATAGACAATCTCTTCTTGAAATGCCCATACGCCAAAGTGATCTGGTTTGGATGTAAATTATCCTATCTCGTACCTGAAATAATGGACTTGAAGTTAGCCCAACTCATCAAACATTGGAGGAATCTGAAATTCTCTTCAAACAGAGAAGAGGTCGAAGCCTTCAGCTTGCTGGTGTCTATTTGTTGGAATCTTTAGCTCTCTAGAAATGATATGGTGTTTAAAGGGTTGATGTGGATGCCTAAAGAAGTGGTTCTACGAGTAGAGACGGGTCACGTAGAATTTTGGTCTTGCAACTCGGTGGGAGGGGAGCAAAAGAAAAAGAATTTGGGAAGTGCTTGACTGTGAATAGCTTCTCAACATCATTCGTGGGTCTGAGTATAATGATCCATTTCTTGTTTCTCCCATTATTAGAGACACTAGAGTTTTTACCTACGGGCTTGATTCTTTTTTGTTGAGTCCATTTCTAGAGCTGAAAATCTTGTCACGAATGCTCTAGCTCGAAAGGCCCCTTCCTTGGCAAGCAGGATGGTTTGGTCAAATTCCACTACTTGGCTCTTTTTGTCACTAGGATGTTGTTTGTCCGCCTTGCCCTTTTCAATGAAGTTATTTCTAACCCAAAAAAAACCAAGGAATGCCCTAGCCGATCGTATTGTGCCCTAAGTTTCCAACCACTTATGACTTTCCTAATGAGAATGAGGAAGAAAGGAACGAACTTCATGTGAAAAAAGAATTAAACAAATAAATAAACTTTATTTCTGACAAAGAAAAAAGTTCTGATGAGGGGATAGTGGGAGAATTTACAGTCCGCTTCTCATACATCATATGACCACCGAAGTCTCATTATGTTAACGTGTTTAATTCTCATTGGTTCAGATTACATATGTATGCACTTATATTCATTGTCTTAGTTCAGATTACATATGTATGCACTTATATTCATTGTCATATTAATTATTAAAAAATGATTTAAAAATGGGTTCATATTCGTCAAGCTACAGATATTATTGTGCCTCAAAACAAAGGGTGATGTTTTAGCCATTTTTCAACAAGCGAAGGATTGTTTTTTCATTATTTTTGCTTATGAATTACCCTTTTTCTTTAATTGGTAGTTTTTTTTTCCATACGAAAAAGGATAACTATCTTATATTTATGAGACTTTGTGTTGAGATATTTAAGTCATACTTAATTTATGTTGAGGTATTCAAATTATACCCAACTTATTGTTGAGGTATTTGAGTTATACCCAACTTATATTTTAATATGAGTTATCAAATTAATTACGATCTAACAGTGTGATAGATCTTTGTGGGAGAGTCCAATTACCAATAGAACTCAGTGTGGTTTTATAAATATTAGCTGGAAGCAACAGTCTGGGTATTCTAATCTAGATACTCAGGGTGTAACGGTTTAAGCAACCTCGTGCTTAAACCCTAACTCTAACAATTTTAAAGCATTAGTTATCTTTCTACATAAGCTTTTGTTCGATAAAGTCAAAAGGTGATTGAACACTGCTCGAAATTATCTGCGAATCCGTTAATCCGTGAATAACTCTTCCATTCAAGTAAGTTGTTTCCTATTTTTTTATTAATTTTGTTTTGAAGAATAATATAGTTGAGATAAATTTACTGCTCTTTTCTTGGGATTGGTAAGCAATAAATCGTATGCATAGAAATTACAGTTGGAATACAAGCGGTAAAGCAATCCAAAAATAAACTTGAAACTCAGGTATTATTGTACGATTTAGTCCGATTTATCTAAATTTGAATGGTTATCAAATTGATCAGACGTCATCAATTAAGGAGGACGAATACTTTAACGTTGATGTCCTCTTTTTCTGTCAGAAGCATACAGAGTCTTTACCAAAAAATAGAGTTTTTTAAAATCAAAGCAATATGTGGTAGATTTGTTTATTAAAAATCGAAGGAAGTCATCAACTTTTCTTTCATCAATTGAGTTTATTATTTTTTTTTTTTTTTTATATAAGTTTATTATTTTTCAAACTTTGAAGAAAGCTATCATGATGACCTTTATAAAAAAGTGAATTATGCTTATTTTGTTATTCGGTTACTTTCCATATATAATTTCTATTGGTTTGTTCTTAAATATTGATATTTTAATAGTCATTGATGTTGTTTACCATCATTAAAAAAGAAAGTAACGATTACTACAACTCTGTCTTTGGTGGAACCGAAATGACAACCGTTGGTACTGACTACTAAAATACCCTCAATAATTGCTATATCAACAGTTTTTTTTGTTATTCTTCTAATTTAATTTGAGTGTGCAATTGAATTATTTATTAGTTGTATATTCTTTTAATTACTTTTTATATCCAGGATCATAATGGGTGTTATTCGAATTGATATGATCAAACTACAGACCTTTAATGAATCAGAGTTTAATGCCTGGAAAAGAAAGACACAATTTGGATTGAAGTTTCTAAATGTATTTTATACTGTACAAACATCTTTTGAAGATACTGTTGAGAATATTGATAAATTACAACGGACAAAAGATGAAGATTTCTGCAAAGACTATTTGTTGAATGTCCTGTCAGATAGACTTGCAGAAACTTATAGCAGTGTTAAAGAAATATGGGACAACCTGAATGCTGAATATAAGAAGGAAGAAGAATTTTCCAAAACTCGTCTAGTAGACAAATTCATGGACTTCAAATTTGTTGAAGACGAAGAAATATTCCCTCAAGTTACAGATCTTGAAAACTTAAGATCCAAACTAGTCACAGAAAAAATAAATGTTTGTGATCAATTTCTTGTTGGGACAATTATTTATAAATTACCATCGACCTGGCACTCATTTAAGACTGAGATGTATAAGAAAAAGGTACAAGTGGAGCTGGATGATCTCAAATGGTTCATACGAATTGAAGATGATAATAGAATTAGAAACAACTTGGAAATGGTGAATAGACAAAAATCTGCTGCAAATATGGTCACTCATCACAAGCATAATTCTAAGCAAACCAAATCACACAAAAGTGAACCCATAAAGTTGGAGGCCAAAAAGACTATCTTAAACAAGAAGAAGGGCAAGTGCCACAACTGTGAAAAATGGGGACACTATGCGGTTGACTGTAGACTACCAAAAAGGAGTGATGGACACACTAAAAAGAAAGAAGTCAACACGATGATTGATAACACTGAGCTTAGACACTTTGCAGCCATAGTGGGCACAAAAGAGGTCAAGACCAGTACTTCTTCAGATTGGTGGTTGGACTCAGGAGCTAAATGTCATCGTTTGCCACAATAAGAACTTGCTGACTGACAGCGTTGGCGTTGAGGTTTCAGAGACTGTAACAGTTGCAAATGGAGCATCAGCCATGGTAACTCAGGGAGGAACTGCAAATCTAATTCTATCTTCAGGTGAGAGACTAACTTTAAAAGATGTCAAAATAGTTCTTAATTTAGAACAGAATTTAATTTCACTTAGTCTTTTATGCAATGTTGGTATGTGTATTTCTTTTCATAGTGATAGTGTAACTTTATCTGTTAACCCTCACTACTTTGGACATGCTTATCTATTTAATGGTATGTATAGACTAAGTTTAGGACATGAGACCATAAACCATACTAGTTCAAGCTTAATTGATCATAATACATTGCATTGTAGATTGGGACATGTGAACTATAGGAAGATGATCTAGTTTTCAAAATTTTATAACATATCATTAGATACATCTAATGTTTTTAACAGATGTGAAGTGTGCCCAAACAGAAATCACTAGAAAACATTTTTGTCAAGTTTCTAGAAGCACACAACTTTTAGAATTAATACATTCTAATCTTTGTGATTTTAAGAATTTTACAACTCGAGGAGGACGGAAGTATTTAATTACTTTTATAGACGATTTCTCTAGATATTGTCATATTTATCTGTTAAAAGCAAAAGATGAAACATTTGAAAAATTCAAAATTTTTAAGAGTAGAGTTGAAAATCAGTTAAATTTGAAAATTAAATGACTTAAAAGTGATAGAGGAGGTGAATATTCTTTGACAGAGTTCAAAACATTTTGTGCCTCTGAGGGTATAATTTTTTAAACTAATGCACCTTACTCACCCTCAATCAAATGGCATAGCTGAACGTAAAAACAGGACGTTAACAGAAATGTTGAACTCCATGTTGTTGACTGTTGGCATGTCTTCCTGTTATTGGGGAGAAGTAGCATTAACTGTAAATCACATTCTAAATAGGTTACCACACTCAAAATTGACTGAGACTCCATATGAACTATGGCATAAACATCCTTGTAGAATTGACCTCGATCTTAAAAACCTAGGGTTGTACTGCTTATGTAATGATACAAAACCCAAAAAGACCAAAGGTTGGACATGGAACAAACATTTGTATATACCTAGGATCAAGGAAAGAACACCGAAAATCGGACAGCCCCGCGAAACGAACCGGGGGAACGATATTCCGATATCGCCGAGAAATCGGCGAATGCGAACCGAGATATCGCGATAGCGATAAAAAAATTATTTTTATTTTTGTGTGTGATTTTATACTACTGCACTTTTAGGAGATTTTCTCGATTGTATCACAACTTACCAATTTATCACAATGATTCAAGACCAATAATTAATGTATTAAATGTAATTTGGAAGAAAACATATAGAATAACTATAAATAGAAAACTTTATAGCAAAATCATCAAGATTAATGAGCAACTTACCAACTATATCTAGTGATCTAGTTCTCAAAAGCAACATGCCAAATGGGGTTAGGGAAGAATATATACATGAAATAATTTATGGAAACAATTTACATTATGAAGATATTTTGTAATAGAACGCCAATCTCCAACAAGCCGAATGATTTAGGGCAGAAGGAACACATTAAAGAGCTAGGCGAGATTTAAATGGAAATATTATTAAGAAATAATTTAAATTATCAAAGCAACAGCCAAATGTGATTAGGGAAGAGTGATACAGAAATAATATGGAAACAATTTAAAATTAATGAATCTTATAAAAGAACTTGAGTGATTTGATAACGCCAATTATGTCCTAATGATGTAGGCCTCATAAGGTAATATATAAAGTGACTAGGTAAGAGAATTAAATGGAATAATTTTAGAAATAATTCAAAACCACATATTTACACGATTAGGATAAGTATCAAATTTACCAAAATTATTGGTTAAAATATTCAAAAAATGGGGAAATCAATGGGGGGAACGGAATGCGATATTTCGTTGTCCCCGGCCAAGACCAAAGGTTGGACATGGAACAAACATTTGTATATACCTAGGATGTGTAGAAAATGGTGCTACAGATCGGTTCTTGGATCTATCAACCAATGTGGTGATATAATCTAGGGATGCAGGTGTTCTTTGAAGATGAGTTTCTTCGAAATCAAGGCATGACTTTACCAAATCTAGCAGAAATGGTTGCGGAATCGATTATAGAATCTGAACCAATTACTTTTGACACTAATCCCAGTTTAATCTTTGAATCAGAATCTAGGCGTACTTCCAAAAGAGATAGAATACTCAAAGATTTTGGTGAGGACTATGTAACCTGCCATTTAAAGAATGGTCCATCTACCTATAAGGAAACAATGAGATCTAGGGATTCTTTACTATGGACAGAGGCAATTGATGGTGAGATGCACTCTCTACAACAAAATAACACATGGACTTTAATTAATTTACCTAAAGGTGACAACTGACAAGTGTGTAGGTTGAAAATGGGTATTAAAGAATAAACTAAATCTTGATGGATTTGTAGCTCAGTATAAAGCACGTTTAGTAGCTAAGGGCTATACTCAAGTTAGTGGGGTGGATTATTTTGATATCTACTCATCGACTTGCCATCTAGCCACGATTAGAATTCTTCTTGCTTTGGTATCTATTGAGCACTATGTTGTGCATCAAATGGATGTAAAAATAGTCTTTCTCAATGGAGACCTAACTGAAGAAATTTACATGAACCAGCCTGAAGGGTATATCAGGAAAGGTCTCGAACATAAAGTTTGTAAACTAAACAAATCTTTATATGGTCTTAAACAAGCACTTAAATTATGGCATCAAAAATTTGACAAAACAGTAAGGAGCTTTGAGTTTCAAACAAGTAACTATGGTAAATGCATTTACTATAAGTCTGTGTTGAAGAAGGTTTTAATTATTTGTTTGTATGTAGACGACATGTTGATTCTTGGTTTTGATCATTTTGTAATGAGTGACATCAAAAAAAACTTTACCTAAAGAATTTGACATGACGGATCTTGGTGTGGTAGACGTCATTCTTGACATGAAAGTAAGTTTTTCTGGGTAATGAATTACCCTTAGCCAATCTAGTTATATCGAAAAACTATCTTCTAGATGAATATACAGTGGATGCGACACCATATGATTATAACAAAAAGCTTGTACCAAATAATGGTAAAGCTGTGAATCAGTCAGAATATTCTAAACTGATTGGTAGTCTCATGTATGCAATGAGTTGCACTAGGTCAAACATAGCCTATACATTAGGCATACTGAGTCACTTCACATTTAATCCTAGTACAAAACACTGGACTGCCCTCGAAAGGTTAATGAGATATCTTAAGGGTACTACAAACTATAACCTTCACTATACTAGACATCCTTCAATGTTGGAAGGATATTCTGATGCATCATTGTGCTCAGATATAGGAAACAACAAATCCACTAGTGGTTATATTTTTACACCAGGTGGAGCAGTTGTTGTGTGGAAATCTAAGAGACAGACTTGCATTGCTTTGAGCTCTATGGAATTAGAATTATATACTCTAACCTCAGGCAGAGATGAGGCAAAATGAATAAGAGATTTGATCCTGGATATTCCACTAGTTAACTTGAACATAACATCTTTAAGTTTGTTTTGTGATAATCAAGCAACGATAGTGATAGCCAAGAACTCACTCTATAATAGTAAGAGAAGACAAATTATGCTTAGACAAACCGTGTTGAATTATCTTATTGAACAATGAGTGATCTCTTTGATTGATGTGAGATTAAAGAAGAACATGGCAGATGCCCTTACAAAGAGATTAGACAAAGATCGAACATTCAAAATTGTGGGGGAAATGGGGATAAAGACCATATAGTTAGGTCTTAATTCAAAATTCTATTTATTTTGAATTATTTCGAATACAATCTAGCCATTGTTAGCATTCATGACAATGTACATATTTCAGATAATTTGGTAAGATTGTGGAGTATAAAGCTTTGTGAAGTCATTCCACATTGATTATGTAACAACCTTTATATGAAGCTAGATTACCTTATTATTCCAAACAAGAAAAATAGAAATTGCTAATATGTTTCAATGATGTTATTATTATCTTTATAATATTCCACATCTGATGATATGTCTTCCAAAGAAAGATTCGTCATTCCAATTTTGAATCTTTGATGTTACAATTGACAACTATGTTAGACAAGATAATTATACCATTCCAAATAGAAACATGTGTAAAAAAAAAACCATTTAAATTTTTTTATTGTATAGAAACTTGATGAGAATGCAAATGTTTTTTCAGTCATTATGTGAAAATGCACTAAGTTCTTAGAACTAGATACTTGTATATATATATTGTTTAAATGATTGGATTCATATTCTTATGAAATTCATTGATAATTTACAGAAAATGACGAAAATAGAGGAGAGCATCTTAATCTGAAGATCGAAGAGGATAACTTACTTGATGGGTAAAATCGTTCAAGGTTACAAAGAACTATTATTGTCCATACAAATTAAATAGTCTATGTAGAACCTTAATTTGTTTTTATTTTGTTTAAATTTTATTCTAAAACTAATGATTCTTGTTTAAAGTATTCATTTGAATTTAATTGGATATTATTCAATTTTGGAAAGTTATGAATGATTCTGTATTGAGCCATATGTAGAACATAGGAGGATATTGTTGAGGTATTTGAGTCATACCCAACTTATGTTGACTTACTCAAGTTATACCCACCTTATTTTTTAGGTATTTGAGTCATACCTAACTTATGTTTTAATATGGACCATCAGATTAGTTACGATCTAATGGTATAATGGATCTAATGGTATAACGGACCTTTGTGGGAAACAATTACCAATAGAACTCAGTGTGGTTCTATAAATACTAACTGGAAGTAACGGTCTTGATATTCCAATCTAAATACTCAGGGTGTAATACTTTAAACAACCTCGTGCTTAAACCCTAACCTTAACATTTTGCCTCTGTCCCAAAGAGATTTAAGATCCTTCAATTCTCAACAATGCTCTCCCCTCCTCTCATATCAAAGCGCAAGCCCCTCTACTCAGCTTAAAAACCAAAATCCTCAATGTGAAGCAAAAAAATTTGTCAGACGGTTCATCACATGACTAAAGTCTAAAGCCCACTAGTCTAATTTTTTCTATTAAAAAATGTTGAATATCTTACCATGCTTCAGTAGTTTTATAATGTTCTTCTCATTGTCATCCCTGTCTACATTGAGGGCTAATGATATGGAACTCAAAAGTTTCCTTCCTTTTTTGTGAATAAACGCTTTGCACAAGATAGTCAGGTTCATCATTCTACTACAAAGCCCTCAGGTCCATGAATCTGGATGATGAAAATTTTAAGACAATACTGGTCAAATCCAACCAGTGCAGATTAAGAGGTCCTATTGATGATCCACACCTAAAACAGAGACCAACCTAATTGTTCCCCACAAAGAATTTAAACATGTTTAGTTATCATGTAACCAATTCTAGAGAGACGAAGACCATGAATGGTTGCAAAGGTTGTCAATTTCTGGAAACCTTGTCAATTTTCTGGAAAACATCATCAAATAGCAAAAAAATCACCTGCAGACAAAGGTCAAAGCCCAGGAATGGCACATTGGGACTAAAAGGGAGAGATTAAAACAGAGGTATTGCTAATATTATGAGGGGTCAAGGTTTTGAATTAAAAACCACCAGGTAGGTCTATGTTAACAATGAATATGAACCACTGTGGCCAAGAAATTACATGATCCACAATAAGTAAATCAATTCCTACAACCATCCACACAATGATTCTTGGAAAGCCAATGTGGCAATATTTTTCTCGTGACTAGCAGGGGTCATAGCTTCAAACAGGAAATATTGTTCACAGAAGTTAGTCTCAACCTAATACTCTTCAATCGAAAAAAGAAAAGAGTAAAGGAAATTGGAGCCTTAGCAGGTGAAAATGTGATTGCAGAAGGTTCCCTACCAAATAACATGGTGATAACAATAGAGTTCTTGATTGAGTTTTCGTTTATATTCTATATGGTTCTATTTCTATTTCTACAAGCCATCATATTCATACTTACGCAGACAATCAACATGCTAAAGTAAAAATTGTAAATAATTTACTATTAAAATGATACAGATTAAAGGGAAGGATTTATATCCTATGGCATACATTATACAGACCAGACACAAACATGATAAAAAGACATAAGGGGAGATTTTTCCCACCTTATGACATGAAATAAACCTGCTAAAGTAGAAATAATTCAAAACTGACATGAAAGAAAAGACTTTAAAGTGAATAACTTTCCATCTTATAACGAATAAAAACCTGCTGAAGTAACAACTACAGATAACAGTATAATGTAGCAATTGGATCCTAAACTCACCTCTTAAATGTACCACCCTTAATCTGAACTGTTGATCCTTGATATTAAATCCTCATTATTCATCCATTTTAGCCATTAACTAGGTATATTGATAAAGCAAATTCTTTGGCTCTGCTCCAGTGGTGAGACTCATCATTCATCCAACCCATGATTTTTTTTAGTTCCCATCTCCCAACCCCCCCCCCCCCCTAAGACCCCAACCCAATAAAGATCAAACAACATGTAGAAGAGAGCATAGCAGCATTGAGTATGATGAGAATTGATATCATCCTCACCCTCCTCCTGCTTACCACATCAGGGAGTAGAAGATGCCCAACAGCAAATGCAGCACCAATCATGGCGTTATCCTTCTGCTAGAATGGACTGTTTACAGATTTATAGTTTTGACACCGTGTAGTTTTAGTGTAAGATAGTAGAGTTAGATTTGGAATATGACTCTAAGATGAGTTGTTCTAGGAAAGTAACTCTACGAAGAGTTCTTTACCTAACTTGTCTTTCCATCAAGTTGATAGATGATAGGAGTTTATCTTTGTCAGGTTCCCTAAACATGAAGGTCGGATACGCTTGACGTTGTGGTCGGTCCTACCATGAACCGTATGGTCGAGCCATATTAAGTAACAAGCCTGGTCGGATCGTGCAATCATGAGTTTAGACCGGAATGTACAGAATGACCAATTTTATCCTTAACATAGACTCCGATCCGAACAATCACAAGAATAAAAAAATTCACGATCCCCAAAACTAGAGAATCGTACCTTCGATCAATCCGTTGAAGCTTCTTCGTTCTCCTTGCACCTTTCCTCTAATCTTCTCACACCTCCAGCGACGATCCACCGAACCTTGCTCTGATACGACTTGTTGGGGATACGGATGCACAAACACGAAAAAAGAAAAAACGCATGCAAAAAAACACAAGAATTTAATGTGGTTCGGCAAAACCCTGCCTACGTCCACCAAAGAGAGAAAAAAAATTCCACTATTTCCAAAAAATCTCACCCCTCACAAAGTGCTATCCTTTGCTTGACATGTTTCCTAGGTTATCCCACAGAGACTATTTATAGGGAAACCTAAAATCCGTAATTTCAATATAATTATAATTTTAACCAACTACTGGTACTTACCCAAAACCCTATTTCAACTACAAATACAACCAAAACCCTAATTATATGGACCCACATAATACAAGACACTCAATCCCAACAATTACACGATATGATGCCTAACCTATGCATGTCTCACCACTTCTTCTAGACTTCTTATAGGCCTACCCTAGCTTTTTTTTATGGCTTTCATCTAAATCAAATCACTCCTCCGAATTGGCATCCCAAGTTCAACATGGTAATGTCACCTCAAACAACTCTCTCAAAGCTAATCATGTATCAAAATTACTTCCAACTCAGCTTTCATATGGTCATTCATCATTTCATCCCTCTTAGTTTTACCACATATTCAACTCAACATCCTCATGCTTGCTATCCTAAGTTTATGCACATGGCATTTCTTAACAGTAAAACATTCAGCGCCATCTATCATAATACGTCAAATGACAATCCTATTCCACCTCCTTTATAGCATGATAAATATGTCAAGATGCTTAAGGGAACAGCACAAAAATCCACTAAAATAAACATCGGTGACTTCTTCTTTCGTGTAAGGAAAAACCCACCCAAGATCACCTACTTCAAATGAAATGAAGTCTAATCAACCAACAAACATTTTTCATGCCCCAAAGCATTCAGAATTGCCTTATCCATTATTTGTCCCAATAACTGAAATGTACTGTAATACCATGATGTAGGACCTCACTGGACCACTGCATACCACTGTGATAGATGGTAAGGGTCAATTCCCAGCCTCAAAAATTCTATAGCTTTACAAATTACAACATACAAAAGAAAGTCATACACACTTGGGATTTCAAACAAAAAGACAGCACCCTTGTCACACAATCCTTTCCAGATGCCACAAGTAACCCAAAATAAGATTCCTGGAACAAAACGAGAGTCAGTAAAGCATCTCTAAGAGACCACAAATTTGATCACATGTACCTTGGTAGCTAGACTACCTACAGATTTAAAGAACCTAATGGAGCAGTAGTCATATATTCCATGAATTCAAGGGCTAAAGAGCTTGAGGCACTGAAAGTAACCCTTGGTCAATAAATTAAATCGATAACCTTTACTTCATACTAGTCTCTACTATATACTTTCTCATCCCACAGGAAACCAATAAAATTTTGACCATCTGTCAGAGAAGAAAGAACAAGCTGATCTTGGAGGATTCCCAAAAAATTCATCTGCTTCTCATTGTATAAATAAACATTAAAGGATTACAGAACTCTTTAAGCCGGAAAATTATAACATCTGCAACTCAAGTTCTATTTTTTAAAACCATTACTAGCATGAAATCAAAACACCAGGTTATATTTGTACTACAAAGCAGTCAAACATTTCCTTTTAACTAGTATGCCAGGTTATATGTGTGCTAGGTAGCAATCAAACATTCTCTCTTTAACTTCTACGAGGACAGGTTATGTTCATTTTTCTTTCTCACCTGAAGTTCACCTTCATCTACCAAATCATATTACTTCACAAACCAAACGAGAACACCAAATTGCAAGCAATGTTATAACATCTGGAATATCAATCCCAAGTCCAAATCCAAACAAACTTTGAACATCAAATTCAAAATAAGAATCAAATATTAAAATGCATAGCCAATTCTAATAAACCATTAAATTTCCATCATACCACAAGCATTAACAAACAAAAAGTTTGCAGAGGTCAAGACTACATTTTACCAAATATATCAATGAAAGTCAATGCTCTCCAATTCTGCACTCCTGACGATCATAAAGGAAGGGAAATGACAACATGAATTCATGAGAATAGCTACAAATGAAGACCAGTTTTGACAGTGTTAATTGAACATTGGTCGCTCTGTCCATGCCCCCGATACATGTCCATTCTCACAAACATAAGCTCGAACAACAGGTTCACCATCATCATGGTATCCGAAAACACGCCTCAAACAGAAAGCAGAATGCAGATCCCAAGTCTCCTTACAAGAGCAGAAGGCACAATCCAAAGGAATCTTGCTGCGATTACCATCGTTAATCGTCCTCCAAACCCTGGATCGCTTGAAATCTTTGAAGATACCCCTAAAGAGCATGTACTTACGCTTCTGTTCCGTGTGGACACAACCGGGCCAATCACAAATATAGAGGCAATCGCCTCTGAAGCGGCTGGCAAGCAGTTTGTTCCCTTGTTCCCGACTCAAATTCCAAACCCCAGAAGCTAAGTGAGTCTTGATTGACCTGCAATTCATCCTCCTCCTCCTCTTGGCAATAGAATAATCACGACCTACCTTAACCATGACACCATCGATCTGCGCGGAAGGTGTGGGCTTGTCCTGAGTTTCGGATAAATCGTAGAGGGTGTCAAAGTAAAGATCATCGAAGAGCGACCATACGTGATCAGGATTAGCGGGGGTGGCGCTTACTGAAGAAGAAGAAGAACAGGAAGCAATGGAAGTTGGACAAGGTTCGCTGATGCGAGTGCAGTTAATACCCGTAGAAAGGTAATTTTCATCTGGACCAAGCTCACGCTCGAGCCCAAAATCCGAATTCTCCAAAAGAACACCTGCGCGAAGAAGGCCAGGGCAGCAAACAGACAGCTTGTGGAGAGAAGACCATCCTCCTGGAGGTTCGGACGATGAACTACAAGAAGACGAGAGGAGATCGGAGACTATGGAAGGGATTGTTTGCGAGCATTTGTTCTTCCAACAAACGTCGCGAACGAGGGTTGAGAATTTAGTGCAGACGCAAGCGAGTCGAGCCCAGTTTCGTGGGTCATCTTCAAGCTTGAGAAGGATGTTGAGAACAACATCATCAGACAGGTTAGAGAAAGCAGCTTCAGCCATGGAGAAACGAAGGTTAAGAGAAACAGAGCAACAAAGAAACCAAATAAAAAGATGAAAAAAACAGGGAAAATCCAAAAGAACGGTTCCTGGATTTTTTGAAGACTGAGAGAATCTGGTTTTAGTTCATTATTGGGTTTCCTACCTAGGTTTCAGATAACAATCAAAAACCTGAAGAATCTTGACAATATGCAATGCAGAAATTCTGAAAGAGCACTAAGAAATCAAATGAAATAAGAAAAAAAAAGGGAGATCCAAAAGAACGGTTCCTGGATTTTTTTTTGAAGACTGAAAGAATCTGGTTTTAGTTCATTATTGGGTTTCCTACCTGGCTCCAGCTTAGTTTCAGATAACAATCAAAACCCGAGGATAACTCGATTTGGGCAATATTAGCTGCTTTAAAGAGCTTTACAAAAACAAATTAACTCCGTTTTACAAATAGAGATCGGGAAAGCTCTCAATCATTTTCAGACCGACCTACCTTTCTTGCTTTCCTTGTTTTTCTGATTCACACACACCGCTCAGGAGTCACGAAACGCGTCTATATACAGACTCACTTTTTCTTTTTCTTCTTTTGGTAAATTCAGAAGTGCAATAAAGAAAACCTAACCAATGATCCGAAAAGGCAACAAGATAAGGATTGGCTCTCGTTGCCCCCGATCCATTCGTTATTCGCTACAACAACAATGCCGATGAGAGGACTCAAATCTTCATACAGCAATATCTGGATTCTCGGTATGAATTGTGTGAACCTGATGGGATTGCGTGAGCAACCTAACCCCCCAAAATTGGCATTTGCTTGTGGATCCCCCTCAACCCTTCTGTTCCAATTGCCCCAGTTGCACTGAACTGTAAGATGAAAAGACTGATTACCCCAGCTGTGTTTGTTTGCTATAATAGAGAATAAAGATGGGGTGAGAAATTTCTTAAATTTTTTAAGGGTAATTTTCATCTGGACCCCTGAGGTTTGGTCTAGGTCACTTTTAGTCCAGTTTAAGTTTCCTTTTGCATATGGCTCCCCTGTAGTTTTAATAAATGATTAAATAAGGACAAGTTAACAGAAACTGGTAATTTAATAAATTTGGTGACAAAAATACCCTCGTTGGAATTTTTGTTTTTATTTTTTATTTTTGTTTCGTACATCGAATTTTCAAGCGAGAAGGGAAACCCTAGCAGCAATAACTTGTTCTTATCGTTTTGAATTCAGTTCAAATCACAACCTCTCAAACCCTAAAAAACATCAAAATGGAAATCATGAGGAACAAATTTCAAACTTCAATTCGATTATGATCGAGATGAAAGATTATTCGCGATACCAACTCTCACCGGTTCTTTGAGAAAAAAATTCAAAACGATGGATCTACAATCCAAAAAAAGCAAAACAAGAGCACAAAAACGAATAAAGAAAGTCAAAAGCCAAAAGAAAGAAAAACGATTTCTATCGAATGAGAGGAACGCAACTACGAATCCATTCTAAAATAGAAGAAGAAAAAATCGAAAAAAAAGCCGACGAAGAAAAAGAAAAAGACCGCAAACAAAGTCGAAACCAAAAAATTGAAAATTAAAAATGGGTATATTCATATATTCAATAACCCCAAAAGAACCGATTGTCATTCTTACCTCTGCGATTCTAAAGAATGAAGCAAAAGATCCACTTCCAAGAAAAATAGCAACCGATCCAAGCTTGAAACATGAGAAAGGTAACACTTTGAGAGCGGAGACCAACGAGCGAAGAGAAAATCGCTATCTTTGGCGAGCAGAGGATCAGATCACGGTATGGTTGATCCCAAATGTGGCCACCAATTTTCCGCGACAATGTATCCGACAAACGCAAAGGGAATCGAGATTGTTTATTATTTATTTATTTTATAGTATTTATTTGATTAGATTAAAATAAAAATAAAAATTCAAACGAGGGTATTTTTATCACCAATTTATTAAATCAGCGTTAAATTTGTCCTATTTAATCATTTATTAAAACACGGGGAGCCATAGCAAAAGGAAACTTAAACTGGACTAAAAGTGACCTGGACCAAACCTCAGGGGGTCCAGATGAAAATTACCCATTTTTTAATCATAAAAGTGTACACTGTTTGCTTGCTCAGGGTGAAAAAGTTGCACAGACTGCTCCCCGACAGCTTCCCAACCACACAAATATGTGGGGTTCACAGGTGAAAAATACTTTTTGAAAAAAATTTAAAAAAAAAACTTCAAATTTTCACCTGTGGGCCCCACCCACGTGTTTGTGTGGTTGGGAAGTCGTCAGGGAGCAATCTGTGCTCCCCCGACGAGGTGAGGATCTGGACTCAAAAAAGTTAGGGATGAGTTTTCTAAAATTAAAAAATCTTGTCTGATGAGGTGGTAACTCAATTTTCTCACCATAAACTTTTTTTAAATCTCATATGATGTGTGAAAAAATATGAAACCTACAATTAATATTTTTTTACAATTTTTTTTTTTTTTCTTCTCCCTCACCTACACATGGGCCCACATATTTTTATTTTTCACCTAACCTTTTTAAACAAACGCAACCAAGGAAAGAAAAAAGGAAACAAAACATTTATTTTATTTATTTTACTTGTATAAACAAAGATTCATTCATTCAAAGTTAAAACGTTCTTTTTGTCATTGGAAGAGAGAACTGAAGTTAGGCCAACCATAATTATGGTTGGGAGCACTTGGGCTACCTCCCTTTACTTGATTTTAACCTAGCACTGCGTCATCATTGGATCCTAAATCCTACCCAATACCTAATGGTCCACACCCCTATTATAAAAACCACCAATTCCCAAAAAAATAAAGAAAGAAAGTGTCGTCTGTTGCAAATGTGAGAACCTCCTGTCTTTAACCCAAAAAATACACTACTTTGATCCTCAGCTTAGAAGCTTGACAGATCTCTACCAACAAAAATCATAATATATTGATGAAGGTCGTTCTTTAACGCCACTTGTAGGTGCTGTTCCATCAGCGTCAGCCACAGCCAAGCGATATTACTTGAATAATAGCTCCCTGCCTACAGAATGTTTTGATTCCGGTGGCTTTTGTTAGGTTTTTTATTAAAATTTATATTATAAATATATTAAATTTCAAAATGAGCTTTTGTATTTCTTTTATATAATTATTTTGTTAGTATGTATGACCCATGAGGCAAGGGCGGTAATGAGGCACCATGAGTAAATGAGGCACCATGAAGGAGGCCCTTCATGACCTTGGTTATGAGGCTCTTCATGACATTGGTCATGGGTCTTAATGATTTTAATCATAGTTGTGAGATGAGGTTACTTGAAAAGTGGAATTTACTTCAAATTCTAACTCTTGATCATCAATTCTCATTTCAACTTCATGACCATTCATGGCCATTACCATGAGTGGGGTTGAGGTTATTGAATGGATTAAATACAATTCATTGCCTTAACAATCCTAAGGGGTGTAAGGTGAAGTTTGGGCCTGTATAAACCCAACTCTTCCTTGCATGTGTGTGCAATTGAGACACTCTTCACTCTCACATTATTTTTTTACAAAGTTAATTTATTTCTTTGAATTTGTCTAAGTGTTGTGCTCTAGCTTTTGGCTCCTTGAAAGGACTAGAAGAACTACCTCATCTTCTAGTTGGAGGGTGGTTGTGCAAAGAACCCTTGGTAGTAGGGTGCATCAATTACCTTAAACACATCACTCAAGGTGTGACTCAACTTCATTGATCGGTGGTTCATTCGATTGCAACTTCAAGCTCTCCGGATTGGCTAAAGATCTTCATCTCTCAATTGTATTGCAATTTCATTTTTGTGTGTTTGAAAAATTTGTAATACAATTACCCCAACACTTTTCACACAATGTTCTACTGTGCTATACATAATCCATTACATTCTCAAATCCAGGTCAAGGAAAACTCATGCAATAGCAAAAATGCTATTGGATCTTTTTTTCATATACAAAAAATGTCTTTGTACAACAAAAATTATTTTTGAACCTAGTCTAAAACTTGGCCTTTGACAATAGTTGGTAACCTTATTTATATCTGAGAATTAACCAACATATGTTAATCTACTCCCGAATTGGAATTTGCATTTACATCCGTTTAGCAATATTCGAATGTATCAGATTACTAATAGAATGCAAATATCATATACCCATTTCCTACTAATAATTATCCGTGAGATTAATTATTCGATCTGTACAACTGGGGCGCAGCCCCACTTTTTTGTTCGTAATGAGGGAGAGTTAACTTATTTAGAATTACTTTTCATATTTTTACAATTTTTTCCAGTGACTATTTTTCTAGATTTTCTACTCAAATAACTACAAAAGTTGTTAATTCTTAAATTTCAAATCTGATGTCAATACATAGTTATTTCATTGAATATAAGTTTTCAACTATCTGATTATCATCCAAATCCGACTGAATCCGCAAAAAACCAATAAGATATTATCCAAATTCGTAGATATAATATTCTCACTATCCGATCTGCTTACACCCCCTACTTCGAGTATGATTTACAGACCTAGTAAATCAACTGATGTATACCTTTATTATTATTATTTTCCCCTCTTGGTTTTTATCATTGAAGTAAACAAAATTTCCAAAACTAGAGCTAGTGTAGGTGTAACCAGGTCTTTGGTGATCATCACCAATCCAAGCCCTAATTCCAGCTTTTTGAATGCTGAGGGTCGTTGATACCATAAGCCTAGCCGCCAGGCCCACAGGTTTCTATCGACACCTCAAGCTGATAGTTCCTACGTGCTGAACCAGGCAATTGATCATGTTCATTTATCGATACAAAGTAAGATCTTAATTACCATAACAACTTCAAGAGACGCTCAGCAAATTCACAGTAGCATTTCCACCACTGCCACTCCAAAACACCACAGAGAAAAGAAAGATCATTGATTTCACCTGAAGCTGAGGAAGAGTTCAAAATCAACGGATGTCTACAGGCGGCATTCCTAATAAACATGGCAAAGTGCAAGTTCTACGCAGTCCAATATCCAACCCAATCAGAGATAAGAATCCAGATAGCATGTATAGAGTCCATCTTCAAGGTCCGAAATTATCATGAATTCTTAGTCGACATGTCCAAGTAATAATGAATCATTCAAAGCATACAAGATCAACATTCTAATTCTAATGGGTACTCATTATGGTTCCAACACAGAAAATTTAAAATAGTCCAAGGTCGATCTATCCATGTTTCCAGTTCTTTTCACCAACATCATCCTATGAAGCATGAAACATACTCCCCAGAAAGGGTTCACTGCATCCTTATCATAATCAACAGATCAAGTACTATCAGATGCATAATATGAAGCTCCATCCTCTCCAGTATCAACATCAACTGATCATAAACGACCAGATCTTACCTGTCATCAACATGTGCTGTTAGAACATGGGCAAAAAATCAGACATTAATGTATAATTCTGATATGAGAAAAGATCAACCAGCAAGAAATTACTATGCAGGAGACCGAGATACGCTCCTGCTCCGACTAAGGCTCCGGCTCCTGCTAAGGCTTCTGGCCTTTGGGCTTCTACTCACACGCTTGGCGCGAGGAGGCTGCACAATGCTCATTCTGTAAAGAGAGGAACATGAAGCAAGCAAATGCACTACTCTAAGATCAAGGAAAAAATTCCACTTACAGATGCTAATGGAGATCTGGATCTTGACTTTGATCTGCAAAAGTTCCAGAAACAACCCATTTCAATATCCACAACGTTCCGTTAAGACCTTTGATCCATAAGCCTTGACGCCTCTCCCACGTCAGAATTACCATATTTAAAACGACAAAAAAAAACAGCCCATAAAACTTTTAGCACAACTCAACAGATCGCATAAAATTGTATTCCCAGCCAATAATACAGAAGGATCCTCATTCACCAGGTCACAGAAACCTAGATGACCTGGTAATAAAGTCCTCAACAAAAGCAACAGAAACAGGGCAAGAAAAAATGTAATTTACTATGTCATATTGAAGGATAAGAGAGCCATCTTTCCCGTCGAGGACCACCAAAATCCACAAATCCTGAATGCAACTCCTATAAGCATGATGATGTTGGATGAGGAAGTGAATTTTGTATAGTGTCTACCACTGATTGGTATGGCATCCAACAGCACTAAGTAGTCCAGCTTTAGTTCCACAAACAAACATGGCCACATCCTCCTCGTCCCTCTCTTAGCTCCCATGTGCATACACCATCAATGAATAAAATTAACACCTCATTGGGAATTATTAAGCTTCTCAATGAAACTGCAAACCTCCACAACCATATCAGTTGCAGGCATTTGCACCATATTCCATCATGTTCCTAATATGCATCCCCAAATCGCCGCATAAAGCCATATCTAGAAAACAGGGGAAAAAACCAAGTTTCATAAACAAGGATGATAATTGGGATTCCTGGTTTACTCTTTCTCAATAACCCCATCCAAGTTTATAAACTAATTATTAAGAGGAGCATGTACATGGAGCAGTAAATGGGACAAACTAAGAACAGACAGGGATATAATGGAAACCTACCAATGTTACCCGGAAAACCACCTAATTCTTCATGCCAACATAAAACTAACAAGCCTCCGTAAAGTAGCAAGAAAAGGAAGAGCCATCTCATTCCATAACAGTGGGATTTTTTAAGGATTTTCTAAATTACTGATATGCATATTGCAGGTTCTTATGCATTTCTCTGCACAGAAATGTTCACTTTACAATCGATAACAATCACAAGAATAACTGTGAAGTTAGTCCTCTTTGAAAATGTTTTCTAGATGAAGAATTCTCATTCTCCAACAGGAGAAGGGTCCATAATTCAGTTTTTTCCCTATCACATGATATAATGTTTATGCACTTTCTCACACAGCTACTGCTTAGAACTTACTGAATCAATTATTTACAACCCACAGTCAATAAAGCATCTGAAATATAATTGTGATGTGATCACTTTAACTTTGTCCATCTTAGTATTTATGTAACTAGTAAATTTCTAACCTATAGGAGACCTTGTCCCTGGTTCAGATTTCCAGCAGATCACTCACATACTAATGGAACAGTTTCAACAGTGTATACTACTGACGCCATCCCAAATAATAAATATCACTATAACTCCCTTCCCCGATCCCCCTCGCAGCACGAGGAACTTCATAAATAGCAAATAGCAACAATTTTTTCTTCTGAGTGCTGATGGGAGAAGAGATGATCCTCTTTAACAAATTTCTCAAATATATGAAAGTGAATTTTGTATTTCAAATGCAATAATGCAACAGACAGCCCAATGCCAATATGATGAAACCTTCAAAAACGAACAAAACCAAAATAAAAGCAGACAAAGGCTAATCAATAATCATAACCTTCTCTCTCTGACAACATGGGGAATATTAGAAAGTGAGATTCATCAAACAGGCAAACAGGCTTTGAGAGTACATTCAAATAATCAACAGCCAAAGAAATTACTAAATGCAAATAAGAAAGGCTTCCAGAAAATAAAAAAGGAAATAATTAGCTCGATGGACACAGAAATGAACCTAGTTGATAAACGCCAGCATACCTTGAAGCAGAGCGCGGCCTTGACCTGGAACGGGAACGCGAAGAAACAGATCTGGATGGAGAACGACGCGAAGATTTGGCCTTTGGAGATTTGCTGAACAAAAATTAACTCTTACCTAAGTAGCTGCTACAGGTCCAATAAGGTTCCAGTTTCAAATGCTAAAACAAAAGCAAACCTTAGGCTACGGCTTCGACTGTAGCTGCGACTACGGCTGGGGCTCCTGCTTCTTGAGTAGGAACGACTATGACTAGGGCTTCTAGATACGCTCCGTCTTGAGTCATACTCTTTCACCTAGCGTAGGCAAATAGAAAAGTACTGATAAGAAGTGGGGGGGAAATTGGTACAAAAAGCGACAAGTAAAAGCAATTTATACCCGTATATATGCCCGAGAAAATGCATTTCGAAACTCAGAGTCATCAAGTTTCCTGATCTGGGAAAGGGGGGAGGGGGAGAGAGAGAGAGAGGGTCAGAATTCAATAAAAGAATTTTGTACTTCTTGGTTAATATCTAATGAAATTTAAGAAATGCTAACATGTAATAGGTTTATGCGATGCTTATATGTACATAAAGCCAAGCAACAGACACCAATCATCCTTTAGTGCTTGTAAATATTCCAAAATTTTCAGAACAGGGTTATTTTGCCATATCATTAATTCCCCTACCATATTTCCAATGTTATGAGAGAAAGAAAGAAAAGAACAAAAAAAAGTAAAAAAAAGTTAGGCAAAGAGAGCACCAAATCAACAATATTCATTACATTGTGTGTGATCAGCTTGGGCAAGGCAACTTAAGGTCTGCACAACATAGAGATCCATATCGATGTGAACCAGAACCAGGGCCGGAATAGAGCCTAGCTGATAGCCCACACCCTACGGCCCTCTAGTAAGACCAAGGGTATTTTGGAAATTTTATGCTAGTAGAGTCCACTGAGGGTTTTCATTGGATCCAGCATGTTAGTAGGATCCTAAATCAACTTTGTATTTTTCTAATTTGAGCCCTTGTTTGTCAAGTTATCGAAGAGTCCTAGTTAGGTTAGGATTCTCGAGTAGTGAGGGATCCCCTAGTTACAGTCCACTTCTTAAAAGGGTGCCATATCTACTTTTATTTTTCAATTTAGATCATCCAAGGGTCAGTTATGATAAAGTCCTTGTATGTATGTGAATCTTTAGTCCAAGAAGGCGTCCTGGTTTGATTTACTTTAAAGTTGAGTCCTGGTGTGACTTCCTTCTATGGTTCATGACTAAAATTGAGATTTGAAAGAGCTAAGCTTAGGAGTTGCAGATTCCCTAGGAGGGGACTTGTGGCTGCTATTGTGTGAGATTCTGCAGAAGTTGTGATCCAATGAAACCCCTTGCCTTCTTCAAGTATAAGACACCACACCCCTAGCCCTGCACCTGCCCCCCCTCTTCTCCTTCCACCTGCAGATACACATCCCCCTCGGCCTCTTTTTTCCTACCCTGCAGCAGCATCCCTACCCCTCCCTCATCCATATTCCTAAACCCTCTCCCTCCCCACCCTAGTTCTTCATGCCCCGGCCCCTTTCTTCTCTATTCTTTTTCTTCCTCCTCTTCTTCCTCTTCCTTCTCTCATTGCAGCAGCTCAGGAATTCCCAGAAAATAAAAATAAAAACCCAGAATTTTCCCAACCTTTTAAACCCTAGTTCCACTATATCTTTTAAACCCCACCCCCAAATCCCTCACCCTTTTAGGACTAACTTCCCCTTCCCCTCACTCAAATACTTAATCCCTCTCCCCACCACATTCCCTCATCAAAATCCTAGAATTTCTGCATTTCATCTTCTTCATTAAAACCCCTAAAATCCTAAAACTTCAAAAACCTAATTATCCACAACCTCTCATTGACACCCTAAACCCTTTTAAGGATCATCTTCCCTAAACCCTTCTAGGCACTTGACCCTAACCGTAACCCTAATTCATCCACTAGAACAGAACTTAAGAAAACCTAATTTTCTACACCCTAGCACAACAGCCCTATTCCTTCAACTGCAGGGCATTCAAATGCTAGTTTATTGCTGGTTCACTTGATTTAGATCTTGAGGGTGAACCTTAGATTTAGGCCTTACATTCACCCTTGAAATCCTAGATCCGCGATTCATATTTAATCCTCATAGAACTTGTAACCTGATAGACAGTTGGATACACCAGTTTATATTTGTGGGGCTCCACAGGGGTGGCCAGTAGCAGTCACCCAAAAGATAGAAATAAGGGAACAGGTATAGGAATGTGGTTGGGGGGAAGAGGGAATTCGGTTATGCAGTCTTGATATCGGAAGAGAGGTAGTTCAAGGAAGTCTAAGAAAGATCTGTGATTTTGCTAGTAGCAGGTTCAGGGTGAACCATATTATTTTTGCTGTTTTTTGCATTTTATGTTTCTTTGTTGTTTGCAACTCTGCAGTATGTGCTTGCAAGATTATCAAATTGGCACAGAGCATGTTCAAACCTAAGAGAATGGTGCATGCGAAGATGGATGGAAGAGCAGAGATGAAGAAAAACGTTCAGGAATTACAAGGAGATTTCCAGGGCTTATAAAGGCGGTTCAGCACTTAAATCAAATTTGGATCAGTAGTTCAGCAGGTCGAGATCAGCAGACAGCACCCTGAAGCTTTTATGGAAGAAGTGAGAAATTTTCATGGAGACTACAGGAAGGTTGATAAGGATCAATCACCAGCCTCCCGAGGTAACGGAATGATGTAACTTGGGTTGGACACCCTAAAATTGGGCCCAAAAACCAGACCCAAAAAATCCCTTAAAGCTGGCAGAATACCCCAGCGGCATTTTGGTCATTTCCCCTTGCCCTTCTAGGGCAGAATACAGGTCTAGTTTACTCCCCTCGATCCCAAGGTCAGGGATCTAATTTTATGTTTTTATTTTTAATCGTCAATTTTGAGTTATTTAAGAGTCAAGTTGAGTTAGAGTTATCGATATGTGTGATTAGGTTTGTAGTTGGTTCTGATACTACTGATAGGGTTCCTTATCAGAAGGGATCTTACCATTAGAGTTGTTTCCTGCTTGAAAGTCAGTTATTTCAGTCCTAATTAGTATGTCTTTGTTACTTAAGAGTCCAAGTCTTCAAGTAGTTAGATCCTTATCAGTTATGGAATCCCAAGTTGTGCCAAAGTGTCTTGTAATTTCGCTCTAAACAGCCTCTTTAATTATGAATGAAGCAGATTGGATTATTTGAGTAAAACAGAGGCTTGGGCTGTGGGGAAGGGAAACCCTTGCGGCCTGGGCTGGAGAGTAATTCTAAAGTTCAGTTCTGTAATCCAGCAAATTCCAGCAAAATCATCCAGATCCTACAGTAGTGCACACACAAATCACAGCAGCCCAAGTAAGTTGAAGATCACCCCCACCCATTGCACCTTCCCCCTCTCACTTCCTCCCTTTCAGTTCCAGCTAGCTCCCAGCCCTTCCCTCACCCTCTCCACCACCCGCAAGGCATCCCTGCCCCCTCCCCTGTTCTGCGCATTGGAGAAACATCACCCCACACACCCACAGGCCATTGAACCCCTCCCCTTCTCTCATTCAGCTCCTTGTTTAGGCAGAAAATTTAAGAAAATTTCTGCAACAGTTATAATCCTACTGAGATTTGAACCCCAACTCTATTGCTCAGATCCATTAAGAATTAGTCTGCACCTTCAGAGGCAGCAAGCTCAGTTCCTTTTCTACCAAGAAACCCTAGTTTGTGCTGGTTCTGATCTAAGAAGATCCTGGAAGATCTAACCCAGACCCTGGGCTACATTACGGAGGAAGTGGGTAGTGGCAAGCAGCGCCAGGTGACATACGGAGGGTCCACTCGAAGCGAAAGGGTGGAAAACTGGGGCAGAATGTCGAAGACAGACACATCAGGACTGACCTAAGAGCCATACTCATGAAGGAGGATCAACCAATAGCACATAGGGGGTCAAGCTTCGACTCTGCAACTCAAGCTAAATCAGTAAAAAGAATTGATGGCAATAATTCTAGCTGTGACCAAGAAGTGGACACTTGGCTGGCACTTCAAAGTCAAAACTGATCAACACAGCCTGAACTATCTTTTAGAGTAAAAAGTAGTGGCCACCAGTCAGCAGAAATTGATTATGAAGTTGTTGGGCTACAGCTTTGAAATCCTTAACAAACCAGGTGCAGAAAACAAGGCTGCCAAGCTTTGTCATGACAAGCAAAAGGGTAAATGTCGGGAAGACTATCAGTGAGTATTTAGCAAGAAGCAGAGCAAATAATGCAGGAAGTTAGTAATCACTACTGCACAAGGCTTTTATCCAAGGTCAGGATCCACCAATCACCCCAAGTACCAACTACCAAACAGGGTCCTATACTACAAAGGGAGACTTGTGGTAGTAGATATCATGGCGCCCTGATACCTAAGCTAATAGTAGAATTTCATTCCACCACCTATGGAAGGCATTCGGGATTCCTAAGAACCTACAAGCATATGGTGGCTGTGGTCTGTTGGGTTGGCATGAAATAACAAATTGAAACTACATAAATGAGTCCTGATGGAATCCCCTATCCATATGGGAGTGTGTATGGCAGATATTTAGTATGGACCTAATTGGATAACTGCCTTATCCAAGGCAAAGGGAGAGCATGCAATACTGGTTGACTCAACATGGAAAATTCATAACGCCTCATCCATTCACAGCTCGCGAGATGGCCTTATTATTCAGCCAAGAGGTTGTGGACTTCCCCGTTCCCTTACTTCTGACCAAGGCTGACTCTTTCTAAGCAACTTCCGGTCTACATTGATCAGAATTGCATGGCACTAATCACAAATACAGCAATGCCTACTACAATACTACCATCAAACAGATGGCCCAACAGAAGTAGTTAACAGGTGTTTGATAGTTTATCTATGCTGCTTCTGTGCACAACAGCACCAGGAACGACCAAACTGGCTTTCTTGGGTCAATAGTGGCATAACACTAATTACGATATTTCAGCAGAGACGACTCCTTTCCAGGCAGTGTACGGCACCACCCTCCTTGATTCGCTAGGACAGGTATCCAACAGAAGAGGATGAAGTTGATCCTTAACTGCAGGGGCACAACCGAATCCTAGATGAACTACTAGCATATTTGCTGGTAGCTCAGCATAGGCTGCAAAATTCTGCAAATCAGCACCAGTGAGAGGTTGACTACAATGTGAGGTGGGAGTGGGGGTGGGAGTGGATGAAGTCTTTCTACAGTTGCAGCCCTACCTCTTTAAAAAACTAGGAGATCAAATGAGAAGCTAAGTCATCAATTCCATGGTCCTTACCCAATTCTTGAACAGATAGGACCTGTGGCCTACAGATTACAATTACCCAATGCCGCTCAAATCAACCCTATCTTCCATGTATCACAGCAAATAAAAGCAATAGGCAGCAACTCCAACCACAGCCCACTACCAACACATCTAGCAGAATATTGGGAAATGACACTCGCACCTGAAGAATTGCTAAACTTCTGCTATTCTACTCAAGGATCATTAGAGGTTCTCGTCAGATGGAAGGACCTGCCATCTAGTGAAAACACCTAGGAGGAGTACAACAACGTAAATCAGCAATTTCCTGATTCCACCTTGAAGACTAGGTGACACTCAAGAGGAGGTGTTGATAGACCACTGGTTACCCGTCCACACTCGCAGAGCTAGACATAGGGGTGGCCAGTAGAAGTTATCCAAGAGATAGAAATAAGAGGCATGTGTAGGGATGTGGTTGGGAGTGAAGGGAGTGTTCGGTTATACAGTTTTGATATGGGCAGAGAGGTGGAACAACGAGGGCCAAGGAAGATTTGAGTGATTTTTCTGGTAGCAGGCTTAGGCTGGGGAACTATGGACTCTAGAGTAACCAGATTTTTTTTCCCGCACTTGATTTTTCTATGTTGACAATTCTGCTGCATGTGTTTGAGAGATCATCATAAACTTCTATCGCCCACCATCATTCCCAAAAGTTCCTTAAATCAAGGTTAAAAAAAGTGTTTATTTTTAAATAATTTTCAAATATTTTATTATCATGTCAAGATCAAAAGTAGTCATTTGTCTTTGCACATTTTTCAAGTATATACATGAAATGACAGGATTTATCCTTGTTGAAAAAATGTGCAACACTAAAAGAGCACAAAAGTATTGCCACAAATTTTTGGCACCATAAGAGGAGTTACAAGAAAATCCCTACATTAATTATCCATGATAAGGACACTATGGATGAGACAGTATGCATCATGGCCTATTTTTATTGTTTGGAAACAGTTAAGGAAAAGAAAGTATAAAAGCTGAAAATGATGGATCAATCTCATATTTGGCTAACCTGAGCATTACCTCCAGAGATACCCATAAAGAAAATAGGCGAAGATAGACTATCATGATGGAGACAATTTTAAAATCGGATGTTTAACAAACAAAAATAAAAAGGGTAATTTTACTATTGAAAAATGAATGGACTTTGTTAGCTGCTGGATGCACAGGATCACTACATGAGAATACACAATCAAAAGGAAAGAAAAATAATGACTGACCGACTTAAAATAATGTGAATAATAGTGTGAAAAATCAAAATTGCAGATCTCCTTTTCAAAAAGATAATGTCAAGAAAATGGCATTTCCACAAAAACTAATAACAAAAAGAGCAACTGCAACAAATTCCAACTTATTAAGTATGTTATATGGAAATCCCAGAGACCATCCATTCAAACGAAGAGTATAACATTATAAAGTTAATTTAACTTACTGCATATTTCATGTCATCGTAGTTGGTATAATCCACAACTCCATGGGTACCTAAAAAGTATCAAATAAGATTAACAAATCATCCAATGAATTCTCCAAAAACACAGCAAATCATCATTTAACTGAACAGACTAGGCATCAGAAAATGGGGTAAAATGGCATATTGCTAAAGTGAAAACAGATGCTTCCTTAACTACAAGAAATTACAATAGAAAGAAATCGGAGCCGTCAAGATCCCAAAAAAGGGGTAATCAAATGACACAGTCCTAACATGCAAGGGGGAAAAACTAAAAAGGAGGAGAGGATGGATTCTTCCATTCTACAAGAATGAATTACAACAAAAGAAAGATATCCACATGCATAGGACCTGTAAAACCACAACCTAGTCATTAACCGAAAGAATTTTAAATCTCAACAGCTTCCATAATCCATCCAGAATTAATGCTAGCTCAAAAACGCAACCAGATATCCAAAACTACCAAAAAAGCCCATGACATCAAGATAAACACTTTGAAGCCTACATGGAGGAGCGAAGAGAAGCCATGGCAATTGCGATAATGGTAACTTCTTCCTAGCAGAACTAGAGACACCTAAATAGTTTTCTTTGAACTCTCGTCCCAATGGATGAACAAAGTACAACAATGCAAGAACACCAAAATATACTGCTTATACAAAAATGTGGATGACTGCACATAATCAGTATCCGCAGCTGCGCTTTAGAAACTAAAATTTGAACTTAAGTACCCTAAAGAGATCATAATTATGAATTCTGATGCATACTTGATGAAGGAAGGTTTTGATAACCTATAACCAGTACAATTATCATGCCATCACCCAACCAAAAACCAAATAGAGAATCTTAAAAATTAAAAATTTACATAGAAAAAATACAACAAAAGAAAGAAAAAAAGATTTCTGACTCAAAACACTGAATTTAACCACTAAACCCAGTGCACTAGCATTTCCCCCTAATGCAGATCCAGCACTGAATTGGCCTATTTTCCTCTAAAATCAACCTTGAGTTGATAGAAATAGGAGTTGGGCCTTTCTTTAAATCTTTCTGGTCATAGGCCTATTCCATGGGCCCAAAAGTTTAGTGCCCAAGCCAAGTATAAAAGAGTCCAATTACCGTTTCAATTGATGTAAATTTTGTCTAACTTGACTTATAAGGGGAGAATAGTCATTTCATATGTTTAATCTTAGTTTTAAGAGTCTAAGTCAGTCTAGGCTACTTAGTTTCTTTTTCTTAGTTTAACAAGTTTCTAAGTCCTAGCTCCAGCAGAGCTCTTATCTATCTAAGGCTAAAGAAAAAGTGTTGTGGTGAAGACAAATTTCACCATGTGAAATGTTCCAGGGCCTAAACACGCCCGAATGGCTGTTTCTTGACTTGACCATGTGTTTATCAACTTCTGTAGATGTTAAATCTGATGTTTGGTGTATAAATTATGCTGCTTTGTTTCACTGCACTTCAAATGATTTTATGATTATGTACACCATAATTTAGCACATGTTACTACTGAATGGGGACAAGAATGTAAGATTGCAGGGAAGGGGACAATTTTGTTAAAATTGTCTGAAGGTGGATAATTTAAACTAAAGAATACACACCATGTCCCTGATTTGAAAAAGAATTTAATCTCCACAAGAAAATGGAAAAGAGGACTACTATGTAAATTTTAAAAATGGCCAATCGTAAACTACACATGGAACTCAGGAAATTCGGTTGCCACTTTCTATATGTTTACTGATACTAAAGGATCTTGTTTTAGTAGCATCAGCAGAAGGGGGAATACCACCCTCAAGCATCATAGACTTGAAAATTTGACTAAGACAAGAATGAATAAACTGCACTCAAGGAACTTTCTACCTGACCTTAAGGGAATTAATTGAGTTCTGTGAAGATTGCTTATACGGGAAACAGAAAAGAGTGAGCTTCCACAAAGGAGGAAAAACAAAAAAATTTAAAACATTTAGAGCTTATTGAGACAAATGCTCGGGGAGCAGCTCAAGTAAAATCCTTTGGTGGAAAGTTTTATTTTGTTTCATCTATTGATGATGCTACTACAAAAACACGGCAATTTGCAAATTGCAATCAGGAAAAAATTGAAGATTTTGAAATTTTTTAGAATGGAAGCTCTTATAGAATCTGAGACAAGAAACAATGTGAAGTGTCCCGAGACTGACAGCGGTGGAGAGTAGAGATGGTGACTTCAACAGGTGATGTGCCTTAAAGAATCAGAAGAATAGAAATACAATCAAGAACACCTCAAGCAAATAAGGTGGTAGAGAGAATAAACAAAACAATCTTTTAGAGGATTCATGCTAGATTATCACTTCAGTTATGGGCAGCGGCAATTGATACTACAGCTTTTTTAACAAGTCAAAGTCCATCAAGTGCATTGGACAAAGGGATTTCAGAAGAGGCCTCATAGGGAAGGAGGTATAGTATTCTTTTCTGCGAACCTTTGTTTGCATTGTTTACGATCATGTTAACGGATAATATAAAAAGAGGTTAGATCCAAAATCTATCAAGTATTCTTCTATTGAGTATGGGGGGGAATCATTTCGCTATCTCCTACGAGATCATAAAAACTACAAAATCATTAGAAGTGGAAATGTTGCTTTTAATGTAAATTGCATGTATAAGGATAGGCAGCAACAAAAGAAGGATGAAATTGGGTTTGATAAACTCCAAGAAGCTAAAGGTGGGATTACGAATCCAAAAAAATTGAATGTTGAATATCATAGTTCAAATGGAGAATCTAGAGACAGAGAATTCAGACAATGTCGGGTCTATAAAATTATTAATGGTGCCGGTGGTGGTCTTCAACAGCAGGAACTGGTAATTCTTGTTCTAAGAAGATCTGTGAGAGCAATCAAACCCCCAAACAGATATTCCCCATCTTCGAACTATACTTTGCAAACTGATTGCAGTGGACCAAAATGTTCTAATGAAACTATGCAAGATCGATCTAGAGGGAAGCAGGAGCAACCCATTAGATGAGATGAGCTCATTGAAGCAAAAAAACCCGGGATTTGGTCTACCAGCTAGGAAGAAAGCTTTGTACAACAAATGGGTTTACAAAATAAATAATGAGGCAAGAGGGACAAAAAGGTACAAGGGCCGACTTATACCAACGGGGTTGCACAAAAGAAAAGTAGTGTACTTGAAATTTTACAAGTTCATACATGAAACGAAGTTTGTCAAATGTCAATCTGATGACTGTGGTTTAATTTAAGAAATTTGAAAATGAAACCTTTTTTATTTTTGCATTGTATGTAGATGATATACTTGTTGCAAGATCAAGCATGAAAAGAATTAATAAGCGCAAAAAAGGTCTACCAAATGTCTTTGATATGAAGGCTTGGGAGAAGCAAAGTAGATTCTCAACATGATTTAAAAAGAGATAGAAAGGAGAAAAGGGTGGTGGCTCTTGAGAAAATTATGCAAATAAGGTTCTAAAATGGTTCAACATGGAAAACAAAACTGGTTTCTAATGCATTGGCAGGTCACTTCAAGCTTTCGAATGATCCGTGTCCTTCCACAGAGGAGAAAAAGGAGTTTATTGCAAAGGTGCCATATTGTTCAGCAGTTGGGAGCTAGATGTACGATGGTGAGCACAAGACCAAATATAACACAGACGGTGTCAGCAGATTGCGCAACCCAGGAGCTATTCAATGGATTCTAAGGTTTCTTAGAGCTACTTCCCATAATTTTACATGTTTTGGAGATTCTAACACTAATGTGCAAGTTTAATCATCAAGAAGATATAAATAATGGAAGAAGTACCAGCAGGTAGAACTATAATTAGATGAGTTTTAAACCTGCAAATGGTGGTTGCACATTCAATCATAGGGACAAAATATGTAAGCATTAGTAAGGCAACTAAAGATAAGAGTTAGCTTCGGAGGTTTATAAAAGAACTTAGAAAACAGCAACAAAAAAGCCAATTATGGAGTGATAGCCAGAGGGCAATTCATTTCGAGAAGAATTCAGCACTTCATTCACAGACAGAAAGTATTCAACCAATATGTCATTTTATTTGATCAGTTCTGAAGGATGGTCTATTGAAGCTTGATAAGATTAAGGGTAGTAAGAATCCTATAGACATGTTAACAAAGGTGGTCAACCAGGAGAAGTCAAGCTTTTGCTCAAACATTATCAATCTTCACTGATGGCTCACCTTGTTGCTTAAGCGATGTTATTTATTGAGGTGTGAAGATTGCTGTGTTGAAGACCAATTTTCACCATGTGAAATGTTTCGGAGCCTAAGCATGCGCTGATGGACATTTTTAAACTTTGGCCATCATCATGTATGCGATGGGTCTTGTTCAAAGTTTTGAATCTTTCGAAATGACTGGTTGGGGAGCCCTAACTGTCTGGAGGTCATGTGTTCCTTTTTTTAAGACGCTGCTATGTTCGGGGGCATTTTGATCCTTTTGAGGTAGGGATTTTCACCTGTAACTATTTATAGCCACTAAACTGGGTTAAGAGGGGTAGAAAACTGGCTAGGTTGTAATCTTGTTCATCTTCTTCCTCATAGTGAAAACACCATATCTACTCAGCCATGGGCGTAACCTTCTGGTGAACCACATAAATCTTGTCTTGTCTGCATGTTTTAAATCCATTTTCTAACAACAAGCTTCCCCCCCCCCCCCCAAAAAAAATCAAATGGATTAGAGGACAAAGTTCACTACTGGATGAAAGCTTCTTTGAGCATTTGGTTTTGTCAATTAGTCTGACGATCGATGCATTAGGAGTTTCAGTTCTATCAAATAGTTAAAAGATCAATAACAAGCAACACTTTATCTGGGGCGATTACAACAAAATATATTTCCTACCCCATGCTACCACCCTAATCCTCCAAAAATAAAAAAACAAAGCCATTGGGGATATTATATTATGTGATTACTTGGTATCCAAAACAACCCATTCAAGCAAATAGGTTGACAAGGAGACAGTTGAATCATATTATTCTTTTTAGTTAAATTTCTGTCAAAGGGAAATATGACTGTTCTACCATGTTAAACCAACATGCTGCAAGGGTTCTACAGTATATCTAGTATAGAAGTAGGACAACATTTCCATTTGCAAATAGAAAGTTTCCAAGTTCATGCCTAGGTACTTGGTTAAAAACCTACAGAAAGTGACTCAAATAAGATCAGTTTCTCTATTCTCAAGTCTTAACTAAATTCATTCCACATAAATCCTACTACAATCATTCAACCCCCCCCCTTCTCTTTAGAGAGCTATCAGACTGCAACAACTAAAATGAAACAGTTGGTAATTAGTATGGAAATCTATTGCTCATCAGAATCCTTGAGTCATCAGCATACTACCAGCGGTCCAGAACATAAAAGGTGATATCACCAAAGACTACACACAAGTTTCTACAAATAGAATAAGCTCCCTCATGAATCCTAGTACCCATTCATCCAGAAATGTAGCTTGAACTACACCATCTCCTAAAGCTTAAAATTAACCTGGGTGAGTCAATTAAAAACACAATGTGCCAAGGAACTGATTTGACCTACTTTGAAGCATGACCATGACAATACAAATATCGAATTAGGACAAAAAATAAATCAGAGACGATCTTTAGAACATTCTTTATTCACATTGAAAAGCTGATGGTAGGTTACAAATGAAATCCACACAATCACTCAATGAATTCAACTTACCACCACCACCACGATACACCTGAGAGAAGCAAACGTCTCCAGCTCGACGCATATGATCCTGTAGCGTAGAAAAGTGAAGGAAAAGTATCACAAAAGGGAGAATGGAATAAAGAGTTTGGGATCAAGTTACCATTTATTCTAGGTATATGCTCACCTTAAGATCTTGCCATGAGGCAGAAGAAGGTAAACCAGTAACCAACACTGCACAGAAAAGTAGCATGTCCGAATCAAATAATGAATGTCATTGTAAGGAAAAAGGTGTGAGAGATGGAATGGACTGCAATGCATACCACGATAATCTGAGTGCTTAGAGACTCCACCACGGCCACTCCCACCACTATAACTACTACGACGGTCTATTGATGAGGAATGCCCTCGTCCACCATGTGCCAGCTCCACCTGTAAAAATGTAGGACACCAGAAAACTCAGTTGGTAATGAAGCTCAACAATATAGCTTACTGATAGGCAGCAAAAATATCCCAAACAGAAGAGAAGGGTTACTAACACGTAAACGATGTCCATCAAAATTATATCCATCCCGACCACGAATTGCATCTTCAGCATCACGAGCCTCTTCAAACTACAATCAAATTGGAATACCATCAGGAAAATTAACTTTCTTTTAGTAGCAAGGGAGCTAAATTTGTAGACTTGAGTGTAAGCATGGCCAGAAAAGAAAGGGAAAACATGTCATTTCACAATGAACATTGAGCAATATGTTGAATAGAAAGAAGATTGTCAACACAAAAGGAAAAAAATTCTGAAACCCTAGATCTATGAATGCTTCGATTACCTCAATAAAAGCATAGCCTGGAGGCCTTGGTGGGATCTTCAAATCAATGTCAACAATAGGCCCATACTGCAATGGGGAAACCAATGAACATATCATTAGAAAGATTCACAACTACAGCACAAGAAAAATGCTCAACTAAATCCATCTATCAACTTTACTCCATTGAAGTGACAAATCACCAGCAAATAAAATTTTGTGATATTAAAGAATACCATGTAAAACCTATAACCAACTCCTAACATGCACCTATTCAATGGTTGTCAATCTCCCTAATTCTCTCTCACATAATTGCTATACTTGCAGGATAGCCCACAGGCTACCCATACTTGAGGGAGCAGGAGTCGGGGAGAGGGGAGTAAATAAAGCAGAACAACAAAAAAAGGCATTACTGCCGTATGAGGGGTATCTAGGTACCATCGGCTATAGTTCCTGCTACTGAACGAGCATGCACCTTTGAAGGATCCAATGGAACAAATTCAAACTCTGATTTTAACATATTTATCCACATCCTCGTTGGAAACAAGAATGTAGTGCATAACTTGGAAAGGAATGAGATGATTTTCTTTGGGGGCAAGGGAAGGGGAGAGAGAGGGAAACAATTCCAATCAATATTAGTCACCTTATAGAACAGATCCTCCACTTCCCGCTCACGAATATCACCAGGAAGATTACCAACGTAAAGGGTTCGACTTGAACGTCCGCTCATATTGCTGGGATAATCCACAAAAAAAAGGGAAAGAAATAGTATCAGTATGAGTTTCCCTTCCACAGTCCAATGGACACACATGCAAATGCTGTCGTCCACCTAACAGTAACCCTAATTTCTTCAATCCGAAATAAGCAAGGGAATTAATAAAATCTATTATCCTACCAAACGAGACGAAGCTCCAGCACAGTGAATGAGAAATACATATAAACAATTAATTAAATAAAGAAAAAAAATCTAATCTTGAAAAGAATAGGAACATGAACCGCGAAGAACAACTGAGAATGGCTCAAGACAAAAGCCAACAAATACAAATTGATAGAAAAAATTAAATAACCTGTTACTACACGATCAATATAAATCCCTAAACGCATAAAATATTCATACAATACATATTCCATCAATGTGACTCCCAAAAAGAAAAATCACTAACCGCATACGTTTATTTGCACGGATAAACGGAATGAAAAACCCTAGCAACAATGAATTTAAAAGCATAATCGGCTCTAGGAATTCCAGAGCTCGAAACTTACTCCCGAAGAAACAGAGGATAGTAGAGAAGACGAGCGAGAACAAGCGCAAAAACGAGCGAAGATTCGAGGGTTTTGGGGGTGTTTTCTTATTTTCTTCGGCGGATGATAAAATATGAAACCATCAAGCTATTAAAGCAGGCTCTGGCTTATATAGTAAATTCGGAACACTCGTACGATGCCAGTGTTACGGTTGGATCTGGTAGTTAACGGCTCAGATTAAGATGTACGGTTGTAACGTCCGGTTGTTTTCACGGCAACCTGAGATTTTTATTTTTTTTTTTGGTAAAGGCAACCCTGAGATTTACGGAACTCAAAAAGCAATCCATCGTACGGAATATTTTCAAATGCGCCCCCGTATTCCTAAAACATTAACATATGGATCCAACCCGACCCTCACTCTATCTCTCTCTAGCAACAGGGAAAGTTGATTAATGTGTTTAATTCGAATCAACTTCCTCTCAAGGAAGAACAATGTGCTACACCGATGCTTTTACACCACACAATAGGAGTTGAAACCCACTAAGATTTTTACCTCTAATTTATTTCTAAAATTTATAATTAAGTCTTAACACCATGGTTCAAAAGCATACGGTTGCACATTGTTCTCCCTTGATGGAGAGGTGATCTACTCGATGTACTTGCACTACTACTATAAGTTTTGTGGGACTAGTTCTGCATCGGAACATTGGGACCCATTCCTAATTAATTCCGGCAATAAGATGCAAAACAACCATAACTCTACTGGTTGGGCCTTTTCATGATCCCACCAACCTTGATTCCTTCGGCGGTGGTCTGCTAAGTAATATAAATATTTATTCGATAGTAGTAGCATGTATATAGCATATAGTATCAAGCAAACACATTTATTGAAGCCAAGGAATGAAATGTGACTATTTTGTCGCACACATAATAAACATTGCCTTTTGGCCTATGAACTTGACAGTAAAAATTCCCTTTTTATGAATATAAGAAAAAGAGAGTTGCTCCAACAGAGAACAAGAGCGATGGATATCTTGAAGGTCGGAGACCACTTCAAGATAGGGAGCTTAGGCCAAGTCTTCAATGACACTAATCAGCTTTTTACTATATAATTTAGTGACAACATGCTAATACCTACACAAAATAGTAGGATTTAGAACAAACCAATTGCAGGGGCTTTGCCATGTATGGGAAAGGCAAGAGTAACAAGAATTAGCATTACTTTAATGATAGATCCAGCATGATCTTTAAATATGTAGTCAATAACTCATTTTCACTATCTTTTTAGAATGTTGCATTACAGTTTACCTAGAGAATACCAATTGGAGATGGAATATAAGGGCTTCCCCTATTCATCTTTCCCTAAACATTAAATCAACAAGTCTAACCCTAATCTCCTATTCCATTCACCTCTTGACCTCCAACCTTCACTCTAGGGAAGCACATTCTCCTTTTTTCACAGTATATCACTATCTTCACTTCTACAACATGAAAGTTCTCCACCCTACTAGGGTGTTCCTCTGTCCTAATTGTGTGTTTTCTTTTCCATTGTATTTTTAATACATTTTTAGATCCTCACACCACATCCATGATCCATAGGGGTTTGGATATGTCATAAATAAGTTTTTCAACGGATTTTGTCACTTCACCACCGCCATCTCCTTGATACTCGATAGCTTGAAGCATACGATCATATTACAACTGACAAAAGCAGGAATGCATTTTACCCAACTTGAACTAGGCTTGCTCCATCAAATCATCGCCTCTACATGCAACTCTGTACTCATCATCGTCCAACGCTTCCAACAAAAAGGAGGTGTTCAATGAAATGATTGAGAGCAATTTTGTTTTTAATATTTGGTGCTTTGTATTTGTGCCATATTCCTTTACATGGAGTTTTCATATAAGTTGTTTGATGTAATGTTTGAGACAAACATAGTGTTTAGTGCCACGTGTTTTTGCCATAGAAAGTTGAACTTGAAACTTTGTGCTCGATATGGAATTGTTCTAGAGGCAGAGGATACTAAAAAACACGAAGTGTGTTTAAATAGAGAGTGAAAAACTCTAAAACTGGATTTTCTCGAATTTAACACACCATTGATCGATTGATTGGTCTACTAGCCCAATCGACCAATCAGGTGAGCAAAGTTCAACCAAGGAAATGAATGATCAAATAGATACTAAACCTCAAGGGCTTTTGCACACATATCAAATGACATACCTAGTATGTAGAAATGCATTCGAACCAATTCAGACAATACTACAAGTCCTTCAACTAAATTCATCTTCAGATAGGTGCAGCTTTTTTTCTAAATCGCAACAGACTTCCAAGTATGGAACTCCATCATCAACATCCATGGGTTCAGAGTTAAATACCATGTATTCTACTGAGATGGCCCATAGTTGGCTTATTCCTTTACTCTGCGTCTTCGGACCTAAAAAGAACCGGATTTCCGAGTCAGGGTTAGGATAGGGCTGGATTTCACAGTTATAGCATCATCTTGTAAAATGTCTAAGAAGTCGGCTGGTGAAGAGATTGCCACAATCACAAACCGTGTTGAATTCATCATAATGCATCCAATGCCTCCTCCATCGTTGCCTACAGATACATCATAATTTGTCGTTATGGTCTAAGTCACCATAATCTAGACTCAGTTCTTAAGACCTAAATTGATATGTTATAATCTCAAAGGATAAAGGTAATCTTTTAACCTCTATAATTCAATAAAACTATACATGTTTTTTTTTTGTAAGAATTTGAATGTTATATTAACCAATCTCTCCCTACTTATTATTTACACATTTTCCAATTATAGTTTATTATAGTCCCCACGTAAAATCACCAGCAAAGAGTTGTTGGCAACGGCCAATGCCTTTAGTGAAGAGATTAGGGTCCAATTTTTATTTTTTTTTGTGGTATTTTTAAATCATACTACTGTATAAAAATAAAATTCAAATTAGTTGTGGCAAGTCTTTCATTGGACCAATGTACCATTTATCTAAAACAATATCTTTTTTCCTCATTGAACGTACCCTTTTAAGTCACCACCAATCTAATATTCGTTAAATCACGAACGAAATGTCCCACATATCATTAACATGTTATCTCAAGAGTTACACCTCTTCAATTAATCTAGCATTATGTCTATTTGCCCACCTCCCTTATTTATCTCTTATAAATATTATTCACAAAAAAAAAAAAAAAAAAAAGAAGAGAAAAAAAAGAAGGAATCTCATTGTATTTCAATCCACCCCAAAAATCTATCAATATTTTATTAAAAAAAAAAACATTTGGATGGGAAAAAAAAGTAACTCTTAAACAATTACCACATCAATTATCATTAATAACTCTTCAACCCCCGCCCCCCCAAAAAAATTTATCATTAATTAATCACAATCATACTACGATCATATCATTCATAATAATATATAAAGTAAAACCTCAAATTAATTGTGGCAAATCGTTTATTGGACCAAAGTACCTTTTCTCAAAAACAACATGTCTTTTTTCTCATTGAACAAACCCTGTCGAGCTGCCTCCATATAATATTCATTGAATCATGTTACCAACAAAACGTCACACCTCTATCCTTGACAGGTTCTCTTGATAGTTATACCTCTTCAACTAACACTTACTTACCTCAAACATTATGTCTCTTGGCCCAACTCTCTTATTTTTTTCTTATAAATATTGAAGAAAAAAATCAATATATTTCATCCCACCCTAAAAATCAGTCCAATATTTTATTTTTAAAAACACCTTTAAGAAATGAAGAAAAAAGGTAACTCCTAAATAATTACCGCATCAATCAACATTAATAACTCATAATAATACTACTATCATATCATTTAATAAAACCTCAAATCAGTTGTGGGCCTTGTGGCAATTCTTTCATTGGACCGTTTACCCAAAATTTTTTTTTATTTCATTGGACCAAAGTGGCCTTCATCCAAAACAACATACATTTCCTTACTAAACAAACAATTTCAAACCACTCCCAGGCCCATGAAACATTCGTTGAATCACACCACCAACAAAACATCCAACCTTCATTTGCAAGTTCTATCAAGAATTACACCTCTTCAACTAATACCCCTTTACATTTTTTTTTTTTTTTTTTTAATGGTTTTTGAGTTTATTTATTTATTTAATATCATTTTGCCCACTCAAGTTAGACCCAAACTATTTTTTGCCCACTTAAATGGGCACTATTACATGTTGCCCAATCTAGTGAACATGGAATATTACAAATTACACAGTGTTAATTTTTATGTTAACTTTGAGATTGAAATGACTATTTTACCCATGGGTGAAGGGATTTTTTTTTTCTTTTAATTTTACAAAACCTCACCAAAAAAAAAAAAAAAAAAAAGAAAAAGAAAAAGAAAAAGACTCCCAATGAGATGAGGAACTCCTACAACTTGAGATAAGATGCAAGGGGCCTAAGAAACTCCCTGTTCATTCATTACTTTGTTTGGATGATTTCACCTGTAATGAAGACAGATGATGATGGACAAGCTTCGAAGAAAATATAAATACTAGAAAAAAACTCAAATGCTTTACTTTGATCGGTGTTGCTTGTGGCGTCATAACGATTTGAAAGAATGAAGATAGTTAGGTGAGATGAGGTCGTCTATTCTTTATCTGTAGAAAAAAGTAGTTGCCTTGAGAATCCTACGGGGGAAGAGAATTGCGAGAAATGAACAAATTAAACAAAAAGCTACAAAAGCCAAATGCAGGTGGTGGGTTGACGGAGGCACATCGGCTCCGCCTAGCCACATCTACTTCTCGATTTTTGCTTCACACGCATGCTCTTCTTACCTTCACTGTCCATGCCCTTCTTTCTAAGAAATGGAGCCCTTTGCGTAAGAAATGGGTCAACTTTTATGTTTTGATCTTCGAATTTAGTTTGTTCCGTTCATTGTATAATAAATCATCATTGGATATTTGAATTAATGGATTTGCCTAGGATGATAAACGTAGAGCCAATCTTTAAATCTGGTTCTGTTTACATAAAAATAAAAAACTACAAACCTCTAGAAAAACCCAAATTGAAGAAAGTAAACCCTCTTCTCGTCACTAATTTAGTGATTCAACTCCCTTATTTCCCCTAATTTCACAAACAATAGATTTAGGTGAATCGAGTGAACATGGAGTCTTTTTGTAAATTTGAAAAAAATAAATGAAGTTTTGTAAAATATTTTCCTTTAACCTATGGACAACATGGTAATTTTAAATTTAAAGGTAACTGAATTTTTTTTTTTTAAATTTTATACGAGGTTCATCCGGGCCAGCTTGCGCTCACCACGTTTACATCCCTCCTAAAGGGAGTTTTTATATAATTAATGCCGCCGAATGGGTGCGAACCCAATAATGGGCGAAAGCCTGACGGAGCAATGCCGCGTGGAGTAAGAAGGCCCACTGGTTGTAAACTTCTTTTCCCGGAGAAGAAGCAATGACGGTATCTGGGGAATAAGCATCGGCTAACTCTGTGCCAGCAGCCGCGGTAATACAGAGGATGCAAGCGTTATCCGGAATGATTGGGCGTAAAGCGTATGTAGGTGGCTTTTCAAGTCCGCCGTCAAATCCCAGGGCTCAACCCTGGACATGCGGTGGAAACTACCAAGCTGGAGTACGGTAGGGGCAGAGGGAATTTCCGGTGGAGCGGTGAAATGTGTAGAGATCGGAAAGAACACCAACGGCGAAAGCACTCTGCTGGGCCGACACTGACACTGAGAGACGAAAGCTAGGGGATTACGCATTGAATTTATGGTAGTAGATCCATAATCAAAAAAGGTGTTTGTGATTGTTCCAGAAGAAATGAAACAAAAGATACGGTAGAACTATGACAGTTATTGTAGGAGGTCTACCCAATGCTAGATGCAGAGGCGCATAATAGATCGATATGAACAGCATGAGCTGTCCCGTAATAAAACCAGTTGTTGCTGATACCTTCTTCTCGGTTTCTTCTTCCATAACCCGCAAAATAATTGAAAATTAACGTTGGGTTTTTTGTATTATTCAAAGTTCACAAGTTTGGGCAACATGTAGTATTGACCACTTAGGTAGGCAAGCAAGAGTTTTGGCCCAACTTAAGTGGGCAAAATGATTTTTTCTTTTTCTTTGGAGGGGTGGGTGAAGGTATTAAAACACATGCTTACTTCAAACATTATGTCTCTTTGTCTTCCTCCATTATTTATTCCCTATAAATATTATTCATATCAAAATAAATACTCACTGTGGAGCCTAATATTTTATTTTCAAAATATACCTTTTAAAAAAGAAGAAAGAAGTGTAATTGCGAAACAATCACCACATCAATCAACAATAACAACTCATGATGATACCACTATCATATAAAAGTAAAACTTCAAATCATCTGTGCCAAATCTTCCATTGGATCAAAATATTCTTTCATCAAGACAATGTACCTTGTTCTCATTGAACAAACCATTTTGAGCCACCCTTTATGTAATATTCGTTGAATCATGTTACCTATGAAACGTCCCACTTATTATTAATAGGTTCTCTTAAGAGTTACATCTTTTTAACTAATACCCCATTACCTCAAACATTATGGTTCTTCGTCTACCTATCTTATTTATCTCCTATAAATATTGTTTGAAAAAGAAAAAAAAACTCATTGTATTTCATCTCATCGCATAAATTTGATTAATGCTCTATTTTTAAAAACACTTCCAAAAATAGAAGGAGAAAAAAAAATCCTAAACAACTACCACATCAATTAACATTAATTGATTCATAAATGTTTAAAAATTTAAGAACCATAAAAAAGGAAAAATTCAACACAGAAGGCAGCTTCCTTAGAGGATTCCTGAAGAGAAAAATGAAAATGAATATTTTAGAAGTTGAATTAAAGGCGATCTATGAAGGAATTAACGTTGCACACGAAAAGAATTTCATGCCTTTATATGTTGAATCAGACTCATCAAAGCTATTGATTCGTTAAAGCCTAATGCAAGGGAAGCTATGAAGGAATTAGATTCCAACATGCATACCGGGAGTCCAACTACTTTGCTGACTATATCACGAAGAAACCGACTTCTTTAGAGGAACCTTCGCGATTCTTTCTGGATCCACCCCAATAATTGGAGGAGATCATACTAGCGGACAAGATTTGCATGCTTGAGTAGTTTTCTTTTTCAGGGTTGCTAAACCCCGTTTATTTGTTACAAAAAAGAAAATGATATATTTAAATTGTTTCACAAAATAACAATAAACACGTGCATACACACATGAAATTTTACTAGTTATACTTAAAAGTTACCCCGATAATGTAGTTAAGCTACCTTTACTATACCGTTGAAAAGCGTCGGAACACATATCTCTCCCTAATGGGGAAGTGATCTAGATTTTTTTTTGAGCAAATTACATTGTAAATAATTACGTTTACACCTCCTGAAATTCATTCTTTTATGTTTACATCCCTTATATTTTGAATTATAAACCATGTAGTAAGACATTTATAATAAAAGTAATTCGAAGAGTATAATTGTAATAAAATCAATTCCAGGAGTGAGGAGTGTAAATGTAATTATTTGCAAATACAAAACAGTTGTAAATGTAATTTGCTATTTTTCGCTTTTTAAAGAGTACACAGAGTTGAGGAAGTACACCTTAATCAATGCCATGTGTATCAGTGTATGTGAACCTAGCAGAGTAGCAGCTGCCGAGGTTATTTCCAAATGAATTCGGAAATGGTGGTCCCTCTTGGAGAATCTATCTCAGAAACCTAGGAGAACGGCACAAGATTTGGAAGTCGTATCTTATTATTACACGTTCAAACTTCAAACCCTTGTAAAGCAGGCGACTTATATTATAAGAACCAAGTATCAATTCTGAAATAGATAAAGTTAAAACTTTGCTTCAACTTGGTGTCGTTATTGCGTTGGATCTGAAATTTTTCGTTTCTCTGAAAGCAAAAAATATACAGATGAACAAAAGAAAAACTCACAAAAACAATATTCTCTGTAAGTGCTCTCTATTCATCGGAGTCATCGGAGGATCTGAACACGGAAACGCGGTAGTAGAGGAGGAAGACGAGGAGGACGAGAAAGAGACCTACACCTACCGGAGATCCAGTGAGGCGGTGGATGGAATTAGGTTCGCCGGTATTAAAGACGCCGGTCATGAAAGATCCTCGATCTGACGATAAGAACTCTGTCGCCACCAGAAGTCCGATAACGACGATTAAGATACCCATGGGACTCATCAGCTCTGAGATCAGCCAAGTAATAGCTTCTCCCCAGTCCCCAACTAACAATGGAATCACTAGCCCTACTAAAATTCCAAGCACCACAGCTGGTAGAACTCCCCATGGAGCTGCTCCTCTTCGTTCTTCAAACATCTTTTCTCTGGCTCGCCCTATCGCTTAGTATAGTGGAGTAACGGTGCTCTTTCTTCCCCGTTAGCCAGTCTTTATATTGTGGAAAATTTTACATTAGGGTCCTTTAGTAGGGTCTAAAATGGGGTTGGGTCTTTAATGTTGCTAAAATTATCTCTGGATGTAGATGGAAATAACACTGTCACAGGGGTGAAAGTTCATAAGATTAACGTGAAATGACCAAAATATACTTATCTCTAAATCAAAAGCAAGGTGCGAAGTCTCAGCTAGATTATGGATGTATGTGTTGATTTGCTTTGAAAAAATAGACTGATAATGACAAGAGATTTTTATATACTTTTTTGCCAACTTAGAACCCTTGCCACACGTGTGATATCAACATAGACCGACATAGGCTCACACGAGTGACACTTCATGAATCTTCTATCTTTGCTAATAGCCTCAAATAACCGACTATAATTCAAATAAGTATGGTCGACTAGATTTTTAATTCGTTTATCTTATCATTATCAGTCGCTTCTCTCACCAAGAAAAAAATCGCTTGTCATTATCAATCACATTTCAAATCAAATCACACATACATCATTAGCCTTATAAATTATTACATTTAGGTATGTTTTTTTTTTTTTTTTTTACCAAAAATATCGTGGTCATCTCATCTTCCATTACTCTTCCTTCTGTAGAAATATAACAGGAATAAATATGGGAAAAAATTTATAAAAATGTAAACGTAATAATTTTACATGTACGATATGTATATATAATTTACTCAAAAGTTTTATAATGTTGTTGACATTATCTTTGGATCTAGTTGGAACCAACACGGGTTGCTATCCTCTATAATTCCCAGTAATTCTTAATTAGGATTTGACCTGTGTCAGTAATTATCAAACTATCATAATTAAAATCTAATTAAGAGTTGAATCTAATAAATTTTCAAAATTTCTTCTAATTTCGTCTCTTATTTTTTATTGAGACTTTATTTTTGGAATTTATTAGATTCAATACCTAATTGGGTTCAACTAATAGATTAACATAAAATGATAAAAATATCTTTATCTTTAAATTAAAAGAATTAAATTCTAAATGGAATCAGATGAACCTTCATCCCTTTGGAGGCAAAGTTGGAACGATAGTGGGTGATCTACAACAGACTGAATGAAGAATCCACCCATATGCGGCTTTTTTATTTTTGAAAATAGGATATGCAAAGCAAGATTCTACTTTTAGGTTTAGGTTTCAACTTTGAAAACAATATTCAAATTAATAAACAGGTGAGTTATTTAACCCATAAAAGGTAATTTGGTTAGACTAAAGATTTAATTTGAATTTTATAAATGGTCTCAAAAGGCTTTGACTATGTTAGAGTGAAAAGTAATTTTAGCGACATTAGGCACCCAATTCGATTTTAGTCCCAACTAAAAGGACATTGATGTAATTTTAACGACATTAGGCACCGAATTCGATTTCAGCCCCAACTAAAAGGACGTTGGTGTAATTTTTTCTATATTATAAGTAATACTCGAACTTGGAATTCCATTACTCAGTGGATCTCCCACTCTTTTGCGACAGTACACGTGCCGCATTTAGCTGCGGCATTTTTGGACAAGGGAGAGATAGGTACACGTGGCACATTGCCGTGTGATTTCCCTGTTGATATATAGCATCGAACGGGCTGGATTGTTGTATTCTAATGGGCTAGAGCGATCAGGCCCATGAATTGGCACTGACGTCAATAGCTAGTAAAGTAAAGAGTGTGTTCTTGGCTTCCGCACAGGGGCGGTCGGGCCATGTGAGTGGCCAGCGACACTCTCAAATCTCAATGCTCAGGGTTCGTAAAATACTCACATTAACTAAGAAGAGTTTTAAATATTAATTCGAAAGAGAAATCTGCGCGGCCAAAATTTTATATTTTGGCTAGCCAATGGGTTAGCAACACATTATTATCACCCCATGAAAAGAACGTTGTGTTTGAATTAGATGCTTCAATTTTAAGGAGAGAATTTTTATTTTATTATTTTTTATGAGAAGGGAGAAACTTATATATTTATATAAAAGAAAATTACAAGCTAATCTCCTGGAGTACAACAACAGCTAAATTGATTGCTAACCTAGCTATTGTATATCCCAAATTAAGGATATTGAAATCTAACACTTTATGTAACCCAAGCAAGGGACACACAAAAAATAAATACATTAGAGAGCTTTTAGACCAGTTCTAACAAAAGGGGACCAAGTAATATGGCCAATGTTCAGCAGTTGGAAAAGGTAAAAAGGTAAAAAACTGTTAAACGCCTCAGAATTTTAAAGAGAGAAATTACCAATGCTATCACCTGAGTTTTCCCTATTTTTAATTAGAAAAAAAAAAAAAAAAAAAAAAAAAGAGGGGAGAAATTTGGTGCTATAAAGCTTTTACACAAGTAGAGTACTGGAAAGTTTTTCCATGCATCTTTACCCTAGCAATTCTTGTTGGGAAACTATGTCGATGCCGTGACTAAGGTTACAACCATGGTCCACCAAGTCTCATCCTTTTTCACTTAAAGTCATCTTGATGCATCCGAAATTTGCTCAGCCTTTAGATTGGTGATTTACCTGCAAAATAGTGTTAAACGTAGACTAACTGTGGAGTCGAGAAGGCCAACTCCGAAGGTTAAGTCAATAATGGAACTGATCACAAAGCTCTGATAAATTGCAGAGCTTGAATTGAGTATAATAATGGAGGGAAACCATTTAAATACCTCTGTTGGGTGTAAGACTTTAGTTTATATAGAATTTACCTCAATTTCTTGACCGTTGGATTCATTCGGTTTTCTTGACTGCTGGATTCATTTGGTTAGATGGTAAGGTTTTTACCCTTATTTCGGAATTAGTGGTAGTTATCTTTTAGGACACGTTTATCCACTTCGTAAAATGGTAGTTACCGTTTGTAACTCGATCATGCATCTCCGAAATATTCGGATTACGCTTTATCATTAATTGTATCATGCCTTCTTCCTTACGTATCAGTTTGGTTCGAACTCCGGACCGATCTTGACCAAATCTTTGGACTTGATCATGGTTGAACCGTATTCGACCGGAGTTAATGACCTAATCGAGGGTAGACCCGGTTCGATAGAATTCTTTCCTTATCACATCCCAAAATAAATAAGTATTTGTCAAAACCCATACCATGGAGTGCAATGTCTAATCGCAATTTCTTCCGACACCCAAAATATAGGCTTTAATGCTTCCATGCTCCAATATAGGATCATAGAGCACACTAAGGTGATCTGATTACTTTCACTAGAGAAAATTTACTAGGATTTTTTTTTTTTTTTTTGCTTTTTGGATATGAGGTTCATCGGGCAATTACATCCTCGGTAGCTTTTTATATTAATGCAGAAATTAAATGCTTACTTATATATATGTCGTCGAGTGGGTGCAAACCCACGACTTCTCCATGGGATTACGGGGTCTTTTACCACTAGACTAACCCCTCATTGGCAAGATTTACTAGGTTATTTGAAGAATCTATCCCCTCCCATTTAAGCACCCTTATTTTTCTATTCAACACAAGTTAGGAAAAAAAGCCAGGCATAATTATAGCACTACAGTTTGACCTACAATCCGATTCAAGGATTCAATCCTCGTCTCACGTCTCATGTGTAAGTAGAGGACAATGGGATGTTCTCAGCAAAATTACCAGACCAGCTCCTGAACCAAGAATCTTCAAAAAATAAAGTTTTCTCAGCGGTGAAGGCTCTACCTAAGTTTGAAGATCCAAGATGGGTCGGTGGAAATTGGGGATTTGAAGCAGTCTGAGAAAGATGGAAGACCAATTGAGATTCCGTTATTGATGCGGGTGAGGTCTTTTCTTTCGTCTTGTTTTACCTTGAATTATTTTGATTTCATTATTAAATTATAGGGATTCCGAACAAACCCAATTCTTTTTTCTTTGAATTTTCTTTGAATAATTTAGCTAGTGTGGTACTGGATCGTAGTTGAAAGAAGTAAAAGTTTACTAGAACAGAACATTTTGTTTCTGCAGGTGGAGTTTGCCAACTAAAATACTTCAATGGCATATTTAATTTGTCTGCCTCAGTGCTTCCTCAGGGATTAGAGGGCAATGGCATGTTTCATTTTGTACTGTTTCAAGGGGATTATAGTTCCTTCATGGAATCATGGTTTTGTTTTTGTTCTTCTTTGGCTCTTTTAAACAGGGATACCTTCTCTGTAGTTCTGAAAATAGAAAAGGGCATCTTCATTTTGGTGCTTATGACCCAATGTTCAAACTCTGGTTAACGAAGTCTATCTTGAAATGCATTCTTCCTTGTAGCTGAAGCAGGTCTCACAGAGGGAACATCGAGAAATTATATCATGTTGCGGGGTCATGAAGAAGGTCACCCTTCATATCCCTACTAAATGTGACAGATCAATTTATTACCTGGTTGGAACTTCCAGGTAGGATTGGATGTATGGTTAGACATTGGTACTTGTGGTTGTGGCTTAATCAAGAAATGTTGCATAGAAAGGTTCCATCATCAGATTGAATGCTGAAAGCAATTGAAATATTCTATTGATCTAGATTGAGAGGAATCATCAAATATTAGTATTGGTAGAACTCTATATATCTCTATTCAATAATAGAAGGGGGAAAATTCGTACTTGGATTCATTTTCTCAAAATAGAATTACCGCAGCAGAAGTTAATTTGGATTCCACGTCCTCCTTCTTTCACCAACTCGTCACTAGTTTGATTCCACAATCTCAAGGGAATGAAATGTATTTCACAACCAAGATGCTTTGTGGATGGATGGAAACTAAAGACCAAAAAATTAAGGAGAAGAAGATCCAGGAACAATTCTCCTTCGTTTTCTTGGAGAGAGAAGGAATCGCCTTTTGCTAAAACATGATCACCCAAGTGATACAGTGGTTACCCTAAACCTGAAGATGGGTCTTTTAATCTCTCTTCTTGGATGTCTTAGGCCCTATCAATCTAGCCTTGCATTAGATTAGAAGCACAGTTTAAGGTGGCTTTGAGTTTCAATGTTTGTTGGGAATTATAGCTAGCATTAAATGATTACATATTTCAAAGACGTTCAGTGGAATTTGATTCAGGTGGACCTCCTAGCACTTAAATCTACAATCGAATTTTTAGAGGCTTACATTCTACTTGAAACAAAAGGTTTGGACACATATGAAGGATTTTCTAATGGGCCCACCTCCTGGGCTCCTCCCCAAGCCCGTTTGTTAAACTCAATACAGATGCATCATTTAAAGCTCATAATGGGGCTGTAGGGCTCGGATTTATACGTAGAGATTCCAGGAGTCACCCATTTTCGCTGTCTTGGAGCGTGACGTTGCCGGGTCAGTTTTGATGGCTAAAGCACTAGCAATGCGATCTCGACTACCACAAACTCTAGCAGAAGGTATATGGACTATGTGTATGCATAGTCAGATTTGTTAAGCCTGACCCAGTTACTTCAATATCACAATTCAACCCAAATCATGACATCCAATTATATATATATATATATATATATATATATATATATATAATCTTTCTTGAGAATATAATCGTGTTGCACGTAAGCTGGTCCGGATGAACCTCATCAAAAAATAATAATAATAAAATAAAATAAAATAAAATTCATGACATCCATGCTATTTATTATCTAGGACATTAGACATTTGAGTCAAGTTTTTTGGATTGTAAGTTTTTCTACGTCCCTAGGAGGTCTAATGGTGTCACAAACCAACTAGTAAGGAGGGCCCAGCCTGTGATGGTAACGACTGAATGGCATTTATCCCTTTATCCACTCCTTGGTTACAGGATTTTTTTTTTTTTTTGGTAGATTGGTTACAGGATTTCTTGTCCCCGTTTCCTCCACGTAGCTGCAATTCAATGAAAGCTTTAGTACCAAAAAAAAAAAAAAAAAAAAAAAGAAAAAAGAAAAGAAAAGAGGAAAACAGGTCGGTTCAATACGGGTTTCAGCCCGTCAGTACAGTGGGCTGACACGGCGGGGCCTGGAATTGGCACCCCAGTTCCACAATTGACCTGGTCCTCTTCCTGCCGTCATCATTGACACTACTGACGATCGCTCTCAACCACTCACTTTTGTTTTTAATATGAATTGCAGACGAAGAAATAAAGAAAAGGACCAATGATTTTTGGAAAATGATCATACAACTGCTCAGTTATGCTATGAGAGAACACCAGTATTCCACCTCCAGGGTTTGATTCCAGAATTGAAAAACACACATACATATCACATCACATATGATACAAATGAAAGTTGGAAATTTTGATACAAGAAACATATAGAGACTACGAAGAAAATGCCCTTTCTCGTCTCAGCGTCTCTCTACTCATCGGAGTCGTCAAAAGATCTGAATATGGACACGCGGTTGTTGAGAAGGAAGATGACAAGGATGACGAAGAGACCTACACCTACCGGAGATCCACTGAGCCGGTGAATGGAATCAGGTCCCCCGACGTTGAAGAATCCGGCGAGAAACGAACCTCTTTCCGACGATAAGAACTGAATCACCACCAGAAGTCCAATAAGAACGATTAGAAGACCTACAGGACTCAACAACTCCGAAATTGCTCCAGTAATCGCTTCTCCTGGCTCCCCAATCAAGACTGGAAGCGCTACCATTATCATCACCACCACCGCTAGCAGAACTCCATGCGGTGCCCCTCCTCTTCTTTCTTCTATCATCTTCTCTCTCGCTGAATCGCTTTCTTGTTTATTTGCCTTCTGCGTATTTGCTCTTCCCACCCACTTTGGGCGTTCGAAGTGAAACTGTGGATTCAGACCTCTGCTCTCAGAAATAATAACTACACGCAAGGACGTGTTTGTCTGAATTGCGTCACAAGTCAATATCTTCTCTGAAATGTTGCAATATTTTGCCAATACCTCCCAAACACGTACCACGATGACGACAGAGTAAGGACTATATAACAAAAACGCCGTCAGTGCATGAACCCACACCGTTCTGGAATCGTTGGCTACTGATTGCCGGTTAGTTTCGACTTTTCAACCATCATTCATTGTTAAAAAAAAAAATAAAAAAACTATCATTCGTTGTTAAAATCGGAACGATATCGAATCGGCGATGAATCAGCTTCAACACCCAAATCGGCCCCTGCTAATTTGAACCAATTCCGACCAAACCGATCAAAACCGGTTAGATCCAAAGCAGGTGCAATTCCCCACAGCAAAACCTAGAAAACATTTGTTATTCTTGATGATTTACAAGACGTTACAACAAGAGAAGGGCATCTTTGAGAATAATATAATGTCCGACCAAATGCAGAAATCCCGGTTAAATGCATACAAATTCTGCCCATCTTATTCCAATCTCTCTCGTATTCAGAAACAGGTATCAGAAAGCGACATGTTGCTCATACGTCTCTTTCTAACGTCTCCATTCAATAATTTAATAGAAAGAAAAATAAAATTATATAATTTTATCATGGGAAATTTACTATATTAATTCATTAAAGAAAACGAATAATCCAAATCATATTTATCATCCATGCGCATGCAAAAACCAAATCATGCTTTACAGTAGGACCAAGTCACGCTACAGTGACCAACAAAATGGTTTCTCACGTATTTGTTTAGGACCCTATGGACAAGCCAACCCTTACCCCGGCATCATGGAGAGTCCGGATCAGCGACCCCGTCCCCGACGCTTCCTGACCACAAATATCAGTGGACCCACGGTGAAAAACATTTTTTAGAAAGAAAAAAAAAATCTTTTTCATCAGTGGAACCCACTGATTTTTGTAGTTAGAAAGCCATGGGAGAGCAGTGCACTGCTCCCCCAATGGGGAGAAGGTCCGGATTCCATCATGGAGAGGCTAATTCCCAACTCAAACCCATGACCATCAAGTTGCAAACTTGCAATAGAGGAACCTTACTATTGCGCCAATATATACCCTCAGACTTCAAAATAGAGCAGAAACAGAGACGACCAACAACATCAACTACAGCATCTGACAGCTGCCCTTTGTACAGCAAGTGTACAGTGAGACAACATCATTCAATCGACCATCAACACTGGATTCTTAGGCCAGCATGGGAATTAGAGAAACTTTGCCCAAAAAAGTATATCAAGAGAAGCCAATGCAGAAGAATGAAGATTTAAGAGTTAAAGGTATAGCTAAAGCAGATGTTGTTGGGTTTAGTGATGAAAATCACTTTATCTTTGTTTAAATTTAAATTTTAAATTTGGTGGGTCCCACTTAGTGTTTAACATGGGTAGGTGTTTAGTATCATTAAAAAGGCCTTGGGAGAGGTACATGGAGAGAGAAAAATGAGTTTCTAGTGAGTTCTAAAGTGGGTTTTGTTCAAAAACGGGATTGAGTCTTTAGAGTCTTTAGAGTCTTCTTCTTCTTGTGGTTTTGCAAGAAAATGATTTCTTCTCTCTTGTGTTCTTCTCCATTGCAACTCCATTGAAGCTTGAGCTTGGATTGAAGGTTTTCTTCAAGAGCTTAAGGTGGAAGGGTATTTTCAAGGAGGTTTGAGAGATTATGTGATCGGTTGAGGTAACATTGTATCATACTCAAATCTTGTACTATTTTGAAGATTAAAATAGTGAAATCCCTCCCCGTGGATGTAGCTAATCTCGATTATTTCGGGTTAGTGAACCACGTAAAATTCTTGTGTGTTGTTTGCATTTCCTTTTCATTATTGTGGTGGTTTGTTGTTTAGTTGTTTTGTGATTGTCTTTCAATTTATATTGCACAAAATCCTTGGTTTATTTGTTCATTTGGGTGATTTGTTTAATCATCCGGTTCCGTGGATTGGATCTTATCTTCTACAGATATTCTGCCAGGATTTCCAAAACAGAGGTGGAAACATTTCAAAGAATCACCTGGAAAACACTAGTTTCACCAGCAAACACGTTCCCTCCTGCAACCATGCCCTTGAGATATGAGGGTTAAACAGACTAGTCTTGGAACATGTAAACTCAAACTTTGACAACATGAGACCTCTAGGAAAATGATGTTGAAAAAACCATCCATATTTTAAGGTATAGTCTGGGTTGTTAGTCATTCAACAAGGCGATGCTCTCCCTTTCAAGATTTGGTTTTTGCCATTATTCATCATCAAGTATAAATGAACTTTAAGGCCTCTCAGGTTTGAGTTACATCATCCAGAGGTCCTCCGGTACTTCATTCAACCTTATCCATGAACCCACTGAGGGGACAGCTTTGACCTCCAAATTTAATAAATCTGACCTCCAGAGCAGATAATGGAATTGGGCATCCAATGGGCACATCAAAATTTGCCCTCGACCAGGATTTCAACAGATCAGGTCTTCTGATCTTGTGGTATCTGCAATCTCTAATAATTCTGAATTTTTTTTCTCAGTATCATCTTATTATCAGTGTTGCATTTGTTATTTCTCAGACTTTTTGTTTCTTTGCTGCTTTTGATCAATTGATTAGGCCATTATTGATTGCTACTACCTCTGATCCTCTCAATCAGATTGTTTATTGCCACCACTAATATTTCTGAATTTATTTTTTCTCAATCAGATAGGTTATTGGTGTTTCTTATCTGCCAATCAGAATTTATACACTGCAGCCTGTTCGAGATTATTTTATCAGATTATATCATTGTTGCTTAGGTTGCCCATAACCTATTATTACCACTCATCTAATTTTTTAGTTTCCTGGTGATCTCCTGTTGCTGAATTTTGTTTGCAGCTACTAATATTCCTCACTGTCTAATAGTTGCTAACCGCTGGCTACTGTGTTAAGAATATTGGGATCCCATCATTGATGATTCAAACCACAGCCCCTCCTGCCGAGACTTTCAATGTCCATGTTGGCTCTATTAAAGTCACAGCTGCATTCAGATAGGACGGTTATCACTAACCAGTGATCAAAATAAGTCCAGGGCAACTGTACATTGATGACCATCAAAATTTCAAGATGGCAACATGGTAAGGAAAAGAATCTAACTGCAGCAGTTTGTCAAAGAGGAAGCAAGCAGACAACATGCTTTAGTGTAGAAGATCCAGTTCTTAACAAAAGTGGGTGCCACTGCATATGTACATGATCAATTTGCTAGCTCTTGTTCCCTACTGTTGTTCCATATTTATCCAGATGGTTAGCCTCATCTGAACGCCATCCATTTAATAAAGATCTTATCAAAATAACTTGCTATAGTCCAATTAAAGGCTTCTTGCAATTTTGGTTAGGGTATCCCTATGATGAAATATAAGAATGTTTAAAAAGTGAGGTCCCTTGGATGCCTTTGACTCTGGGATTTAAGATTTTTTATAGAAATACCATTAGAAATAACGGAATTGCTTTATAGTTATACAAGCTTTAAAGAAAAAGTTGTTATAGGGCATGTCTCATAGAGAAATAGGGTGGGAATCTTGAATCTAGAGACCTTATGGTTGGATTGACCTGTAACTTGGGGGAAACTTAGGTGATGTAGGAGGATGGTCCCTAAACTTCTTCATGATAATCGAGTTGTATTTGCCGAGTATCTAACTCCCATCTGATTTTAGAGGCTTGCCTTAATATTTTCGTGAACATCAAAGTTTTATAGGTACCCAGTTTCTAAAACCCTCTTGTGGTTGGATTAGGGAAAGAGTGAATGAGAATCTACGGGGGGGGTTCTATTATCTTTGCAGAATCTTTTTAGAAAATTCGTGCTAAATGACATCCTTCGCTAATTTCTACACGGTCTTTAAAGGATCACTACTGTACCACTAAAGAACAGAGAACTGAATCTTCAACAAAACCCAATAAATGAAGACAAATATTGAGAGATTCTTGAATTGGGAATTGGACGTACAACATCGGAGACAGAATGGGCGGCGTCAGCGATGATGGCAGTGCTTCCGGTTAAGTAACCAGTGATGGCTTTGCCGGAGGCGAGAAAAACGTCAGCAGCCAGGATCAGCTTAAATATATTGTCTCCTTCTTTCCCGGAATGATGGTTGGAATTGTCACCGAACCATCTCGTGGAGACATTGAAACATGGATGATGATCGTCTTGCAGTTGCAGATGAGAATCGAATGGAACGAAGAAATGACTGGAGCTTCTTCTCGTCAATGGAGATGAACAAGAAGAAATTCTTGAGAAGTCCCGTTTGTGAATGAGGCGGAAATTAGAAAACCTGAACCACCCATTATTCTAATTTTCTTTGATCACAGCGTTTAACCTTGTTTGTCTCTCCCAAATCTCTAGGCCACTTTTCTCTCTCTTTTCTCTTATTTGACTGCGTTGACCGCTGTCGAATAAAATGGACCGGCTTGGGTCGGAGAATGACTGAATTCATAAAATGGTGAATCCAATAAGAGTTTACCAAAAAAGAAAATTTAAAAATTGCATTATTAGTCAATTTTAGGTTTTCTATACAAAATTAGAGCTTGCGTGCACCATCACATCTCAAGGGAGCTTTTATATAATTAATGCCGCTGAATGGGTGCGAATCCAAGATCTCCCCGTGAAAGGTTGAACCTTTAACCGCTTTACTAACCCATCATTGACAAGTTATTCAATATTTCATTTAACAAAATTGAATAAAAGAGTCCATATCTTCTCTATCAAGTTTGTTCATATAATCATACATTCACACTCAATGTCTCAGTTAACAAAAACTTTCCGATACACTCACACTCCATAAGTGTGAGTTTCGGTAAAGAATATCTAAATTCAAAAATATGAGTTTGTGTTTACAAAAGTAGCCAAATTAATGTTGCACTCTCCCTTTAGATAGTTTTATCCTCTCAATTAGGAAGTATGGATCTTACCACTCTACAAACCCTACATTGACCGGTGGCAAGCTAATTTTCTCACTCCATACTTTTTCAAAATCATATCATACTACTATTATAAAAATATGAACTCAAGGATACCGATACATTTTATTTTCCTCCAATACCCCTTTGTATTCAATCAATTATACATTTGTATTGAGATTAATAAATCATGTCTATAAAGAACAATTAACATAAAAGAACACCACTACAAAAAAAAGAATTAATTTAACTCAAAAAAAAAGAAGAAGAAGAAGAAGAAGAAGAAGAAGAAGAAGAAGAAGAAGAAGAAGAAGAAGCAATCTTTCTCTCCCCCAGTTTGGTGGAGTTCCACCAAATAATCTAGCTCATCTTTTGCTAATCTCAAAAATCTCTTATAAGTTATAACCAATAAAGTAAAAAATGAGGGTAAAAATGTCTGAAACGTTGTTTTGGCTATTTTATAAATTCAAAAACTTATTTTTATTCAGTTGGCAAACATTAGATTGCTACTTTTATGAGGAAAAATTAAAATTAATTTAACTAATCATGTAATTTCCCAAATTCATGGTTATCCTCAAGAAAATATATATATATATATATAAAAACCGGACGATTGAGTTGGATGGGACCCACAAAACTAATCAAACCCTTTTTAACAACACTTGCATGTGATTGTTGTTCTACTAGGAGTATGACTCCATTTTTGTTAACGAGTAATCAAGAAACTGCAATTCTTCTTCTTCCAGGATTCGGTGTCGATCTTAGAAGCGAGTAATCCTAATAGGACTCAGAGTTGTAACAGGCCTATAAATAAATTTACATAGAGGAGCTCTTCTCATAGATTTTAGCTCGATCACTTTTCTTCGTGAGATTCAGATTAGGAGGAGGGTTTTCTACAATGGAATCGCCTCGAGTGAGAAAGGAAGAAGAGAGAGGAGGAGGAAACTGCAAGATTTCACCATATTTAAGAGAGTTGCCTGATGATATGGTTTTTGAGATCTTAACTCGCGTTTCTCTTGACAATCTTCTTTGGCAATGCAGATTGGTTTGCAGGGAGTGGAAGACTCTCACTTACGATCCCCGTTTAAGGCACACCCATCACCAAAGAACACAATCTCTCTCTGGTTACTTCGTTCAGAATCTTAGAAGGAATAAGTATCACACCACCTTCATGTCCACCACATCAGTTCCCAAATCAATCTCTTTAGACTTCTTGCCACCGAGGAGCTTCAAGATTGCAGCCACCTCTGATGGAGCACAAGGTTTGGTTTGCTGCATGAGTACTGAAACCCACTGCTCCCAACCGAATTACTACGTGTGCAAGCCAATGACGCAACAGTGGAGAAGAATTCGAACTCCCAAAACCCGTTACAAGACTGAGAAAATAGCAATTATAGTGACAAAATCTGATCCATTACGTTACAGAATCATTCGATTTTCCTGGTCACAGAAGAATAGAGGTTGGCTTCACTACGAGAAATTTGATTCCAGTAAGGGTGCATGGACGATGTTGATGGACCATGTGAAATTCCCTTATTTCAAGCTCTTATTATCTCGAGACCACGAAGTTCTAGTGCATGGCTCTATTCATTGGTTAACTCAAGAATCAAAGGTATTTTCTTTTGACGTTGATAAAGAGAATTGGAAGTTAACCCCATTGCCGTCATCATCAGAAGGAGTGGTAGAAGGAGAAGAAATTTTTAGAAAGCTGGTAAACTGTGAGGGAGCTCTTGGTCTGTTATACATTAGCTTTCGATCATTATGGATGGAGCTCTGGGTAATGGATGATTATCTTGAGAAAACATGGAAGAAGAAATATAGAATAAGCTTACAACCACTCAACCAACTTGTGGAAGGAGTATTAGCTGATGGGCATTTTTTCATATTGTCAATGGACACCATGAATATAATGTTAGTGAGGACTTCTGAAGAGCTGATTTGGTACAACTGCACTACTGGATATCCTGTTTGGGTGATGAAAGTTCCACAATTACCTATTCAGTCGATTTTTCCTTTTCAACCATTTTTATCTGATAATGTACGTTGCAGCCTAAATTTGTAGTTTGTTTTTCTTTATTGTTTTTCTCTAATGTAGCTTCGACTTTTGATTTGTCTTTCATAATTAATTAATGTACACTTTTAATTAGTTTTGTTAACTTAACCTAGATTGTTTCCTAACATGGCTTTCCATTTTCTTCATTGGGACTTCATGAAAAAAGTGGAATTCACCGACTTTTGTTGCAACCTTTTTTTTCTTCTTTCTTTCTTGTCCCTCCAATTCTCTCTCTCTCTCTCTTTTTTTTTTGTCTGAGGTTCATTCAGGCCAATTTATGTGCACTCCGATTACATTCTCAGAGGAAACTTTGTCGTTCACAAGGGTCAAACCCATGACCTCTCCAATTCAATAAAAATGGATCTTATACATTTTCTTTTCCCACCCTGTTTATATCTTGCAAATAAATAATGCCCGAAAGAATTAAGTTGATCGAATATGGTAATTTGTGTATACCTATGCATGACTGCACTCGTTTAATGGTTTATATTCATAAAAACCTTCACCAGAGTATGTTTTTCCAATCCCCAACCCATCTCCTTACAGTAATGCAACAGATGACAAGGAGACAAAACATTGATAAGAGAATGTAAGACTTTTTTTGTTTTTTTACCTTTTAGAATAGTTAATATACCTGATGATGCAGACTTGGAAAGATAACGACCCAAAATTCAAAAACAAGTTTATCACAAAAGATCATATTCAATGCATAGGGTTTTTGACTGAGTTTGAGATTGGTCACATGCACACACTTCTTTAATTCTGTTTCCAAGATTTAAATTTGTGATTAATCGTACAGCAAGCGATTATTGCTTCTACCCAGACTCTATAGGTGCGAAAGTCTTTGACACCAAATTCACCTTTTTATTATGAATTAACAGAGAGTGAACAGAGAGATCGTTAACTGCTGTAGATTTTGAGATCGTTAACAACTGTCTATCAATTCAGTAGTTCAAGTAAACGTCTAGAATCCCCTGCATGAAAATGGCCACAATTCTTGTTGACCATGATGTGAATGGAGTTTTTCGAAATACTGATCAGCAGCCCTAAAAACCATCAAATAATTCAAGGGTTGTTTTTGGCAGCTGTAACATCCTCAACAGCTCAACTAAAAATAAAACAGGTACTTGTGAGAAGCATATCAATTTACACAGAAAAGAGAAGGTGGACCACCTTATCTTAAGCCTCATGAACAAGCTAAAAGTGACTGAAAGCAGAACCATTCAGTTTAATGGAATGACTTTCAGAAGTAAAACAGATGGAAAAAAGTTTACACCCTTTTGTTACAAAAATCATGAGCTCAGAGTTTCTATTGCTGATCTGTATGTGTGGTTTGATATGTTAAGAAAAGGTTCACATGTTCAGTATATGTAATCAAGTATTTGGGCTGAACTAGGAGCCCTTCCTAAGTGGACCATGCAACAACCAAGCATTATTACATTCTCTCATTAAACAGAGTTTTTAAGATTCCAGATTGGCAAAAGTTTTCCAGATTAGACAATTGGATCATCATCAATCCTCATCCCACATTGAAGAATTTGAAACTTGTTGAAATTACCCTCCTATTTGATGATCTTAACATTGATGGATATGGTGGTCGACAGAATTTCCCTTACACCATGGATGAAATTTTTTCAGTCAATGCATGCCACCTCTGCCATTTCTCTGGTTTTGATCAAATTCTAAAACAGGGTTTTAAATTTGGATATGGAAAAAGAGACACCACTGTTTGACTGGTAAATTTCACTACCACATCTTCAATAAAAACTGATCCAATTTTGAATTTACAAGGGAAAAAATCTCAGTTTTCTATTTATAACCATTTGCCGCCAATTTGGATCCAAATTCTGACCTGTTATCTGTACATTTCTCTAATTGTGATTGAAGATCTGAGAGGCAGTAAATAATTTACAGAGCTTCAGTGCCTTCGTTCGCGCCAGCTTTTCTCATGTCTACCGCGTTCCCTGTACCCAGAATTTCGTTGCCTCGACTGGTCAGGCCTAGAATTCCACCCATAAGCATTTCTGGGTTCTTGAAAGTTCAAACGAGGTTGGTACGAGGGGAACCTCTCAGGGCTTCTCTCTGGACTCCAGGTCTCTAGCTCAGGCTCACCTACAAATCCATTTCTGTGAGGGCCATATGAGGAAGGGGGCACAAGCCCTTGCGCAAATGCATTAATATTATCACGGTTAACACCTCACGGTTAGCTTGGTAATGGAGATTTGTGGCAGAAAACCTAGCTGCGGATATAGCTAGAGTAAATTAATACTTACTACAACCCAATCTCCAGGGCTCCAATCATTGCTCTAAAAAGCAATATTTGGATGTCGGTAGATCGATGTGTTTATGTAGACTGTATAAGAATGAGGCAAGGATAATGACATACAATTTGATGACAAAAACGAACAGATAAGAAAGAGGGAAATATGAACTGACCTCACTCTTTGGGGTGGTGAAGTGTTATTTTTTTATTAAAATCTATTAAGTTTCAAAATTAGTTTTTTGCATTTTTTTTATTTAATTGGTCTTTATCATGGTGATGTAGTGGACTTACTTGAATGATGAAATTTATTTAAATTTCAACTCTTGACCATCAATTCTCATTTCAACTTCATGACCATTCATGGCCTTTACCATGAGTGGGATTAAGGTTATTGAATGGATTAAATCCAATTCATTGCCTTAAGAATCTCAAGGGATATAAGGTGAGGTTTGGGCCTATATAAACCCAACCCTTCATTGCATGTGGTGTGTAACAGAGACACTCCTCACACTCACATTATTTGTGTTTCAAAGTTAATTGTGCTCTAGCTTTTGGCTCCTTGAAGGGACTAGAATAACTACATCATTTTATAGTTGGAGGTTGCTTTATCTTGGAGGTGGTGGTGCAAAAAACCCTTGGTAGTAGGGTGCATCAATTACCTTAAAGACAACATTCAAGGTGTGACTCAACCTCATTGATTGGTGGTTCGTTCGATTGCAACATCAAGCTCTCCGGATTGACTAAGGATCTTCATATTTCAATTGTATTGCAATTTTATTTTTTGTGTTTTGTAGAATTTGTAATACAATTACCCCAACATGAAGGCACTTGATATAGTCTTTCTTGCGTTGAGAGCAGTCTTTGGTTTTTGGATTCCATGCAATAAGACTGAAGTCCATCTATAAGTCGTAGCACCTTCATTTGTTTCCTGTAATCCCCTTGGAAGCTATTTTGATTTATGTCAACTCCGCATCCTTGCTGTTTTTAGTCCAGTTTAAGTTTGGTCCAGGTCACTTTTAGTCCAGTTTAAGTTTCTTTTGCATATGGCTCCCCTGTGGTTTCATGAAATGATTAAATAAGGACAAGAAATAGTTAATTTAATAATTTTTGTGACGAAAATGTCCTTTTTCCAATTTATTTGTTATAGTTTTTTTTTTAATAAGTTTCTTTCTTTTATTCAAAGAAAAAAAATGCTAGTCTCTCTGTCTTCTCCATCGTCGGCCAAGAACTCAGCCGCTACTCAGCCCTTATTGCAGCTGACTTCAAAAGCTTCGAGACAGAATGCGCACCAACCACTAATTTGATTAATCTTCCTCCATTTCTTGTTAGAAAGAAGAAGAAAATTTTCCTCCACGAAATGACGTTTCGGTAATGTTCAAAAGGCCTAGAATTCTGTAGTTTCCACCAAGAACCCGTGCAAGTATTATGGAGCAGGTGAGGATTTCAGGAAAAGAAAAAGAAACCTTCATGTCAAATGCGTGAACCATTCGTTCATGAAGCCTTCCTCATACCTCATGAATGAAGTGTTCCTCTTAGGTTCAAGTGATGTCTCAGGATGGGTTCTTTATCAGGAGATGGATCTCACTCGGTCATCATCCATTGCAGAATCTCAACTCTCTGAAGGACGTTAAGTTTGATTTGTTGTTCCCTTTTGTTGATTACTGGTCCATCAAAATAGTTAAATTTCTTGTATAGCAACTTACCGGAAAAGAAATCTCTGTATGGAATATGTCTCTTCTAACACTTTTACACTTACATTTGTGGGTGTTTTTATTCCTGTAGAAATTTGTGGGTGATTTGCTCTTGTATAACTACATGAGATGAGAAGAAAAATTGCTGATGTCTCTACTTGGTATCCTAATCATAGCCGTGCAATGATTCAGTTATCTTCAGTTGCATAACAGAATCCATTGTCTCTGAAGGTCTCAGACTCCAATTCTTCAACCATAGTCTCTATCTCACCTACCTCCTTCCACCACGCACCTCTCCCCCCACCTACCCCTCTCACAATTTCCACACCTTTTCCATCCTCTCCAAACCCCCCAAATTCCTCAACTCTTATTATAAATACTCCCTTCTCTCCCTCCGTCATCTTCAGCCAGGGACGACAAAGATCTCTGTGCCTGAAATTCATAATCTCTCACCTACCTCACCTTCGCATTTCATCAGACAAGCAATAGGCATTTTCTGCACATCAATTCTCTCTCAAATTTTATAGATTTCTCTGGATTCTTTCTTTCCATCCTAGTTCAGTATCTCAGTAAGATCTTGAGCCAACGACAAGGTACGGGAAAGGAAGAAGGGTAGTAGAAAATGGCGTTGAGGATTCCTCTTCCAATTGGTCTGAGATCCAGCATCAGAAGCGATAGTAGCAGTTGCAGTAGAGGAGTAGCTGTGATTAAATCCAGCTTAAACCAGCAACGGTAAAACACGTCGGCTTCCCTGCCTGTGATCCAGGAATGCAAACACGAGGACTCTTCTTCTCTTCGTCTTTGAAGCTTTCAACTCAACCACTGCTCAGAACTTAGCTCAACAACCTGACACAGTTATCCCACGATGAGAAACAAGAGACACTATTCTTAATAAAAAAATAAACAAAAAAAAAAATAAAAAGCATCACAAAAATATTAAATTAACAGTATGTAAATGTATTATATGACCAGGGCTTTGAAAGTAAGTAAAGTTGGATAAACTCGGGGTCCAGATGAAAATTACCCTAATTTTTTACCCGCCACCTACCATTATTAGGATGAAACTCCTAATTGCCACTATTTTGCACTGGCACCCATTGAAAAATTACAAGTCACCCATAGAGCCACACTTTTTTTTTCCTATTAAGTTAGGGTAAAATGATATAAACGCCTTTACCCCCATTTAACTATTTAAAATCTAAAATTAAAAGTAACAAAGTCATATGGGCAGTAAATTTTACAATATTGCAACAATCTATAACTCACTAAATGACGTAAATGCCCTTATCCCATATAACTCATTTAAAATTTAAAATTCAAATTACCTAAATGCCCTTTGGGTGGTAAAATTATAAAATTGCTCCCAGTATAATTCACTAATCCATCTTCTTCCATTGTGTTCATCTATCTCTCCTCACATACTCCCTTTTGAACGACTATTTTGCGACAACCACCGTATATGAGTCTTTGACCACCACCTTTGCAACGCGATTGTCTTCTTGTCGAAACCAGTCGGCTAAAGTCTACCTACAAAAGAAAATGAGTGCATGGATTGCAAGGATATACACCATATCATATCATCATATTGTATTATATTGTACTATACATTTGTTAAGTATTGTTGTGAATAAATAATCCAAGACTCGGTTCGTATTGGATCAACTGGATGTAACCAATGGTTTGAACTAGATACGAGATCAACTCAAAAGCCATTTAAGGATCAAATCCTAACCATCAGTTCTACAATGCTCAATCGACGGCTAAGAGAATGTCTAGTTAGGAAAGTGAATCTAGAATTAAGGATAAGGCATCAACATAAGGTAAGACACTCAAATTCACAAAAAAAACTACCTGTAGTTCTCGCCTTTGAGCATTCAAATATTTTATGAGCTCTCAGGAGCTCTACAACCCTTATCTTTCAACACTCACTAAGTTGACCATCGGAGACAGAGCTCCAATCCAGCTAATCGGCTCGTTTTTAACCGTTCTTCTTCAACCTTGCAAGCAAGAGTCGATTCAAGTCTAGATTGAACTAGATCTGGTTAGTTTGGAGTGATTCGTGGTTCACAACTCCACTAATTCTACGCCAACAAGTATACTATTTTAAAATACCATATTACTATGTTAAAGTATGAATTCAATTTTGGTATGTTCACTTGCTCCCTCCACGCAACATACACTTTCAAATAAAAGCACCCAAAAGCTACTATGTTAAAGTATGAATTCAAGTTTGGTATGTTCACTTGCTCCCTCCACGTAACATACACTTTCAAATAAAAGCACCCAAAAGCATAAGTCGTGCAAAAGCTCTCGTGCCAAACATCCCATTCCTAAATCCACCCCCTTTGAAAAATCTCTTAAACCACGCCACTAATGAAACATCTCCAACTCCACTCTCCGAAATCCAATCACCCCACTTGGAAACCAATCAACCCCACCATTAAGCTGTCTAGCTGACTTATCTATTACAAAATTGCACACACAATTCAAAAAAAAAAAAAAGAAAATCACTATTATGACATTTACCTACCTTCTTACCCCTTTATGCCATCACAAACATAGAAACGATGGGCTTTCTTTCTAAGGGTATATTGGGCTTGACCCTATTTGTTGGGCTTGACCCATCCCTTAGCCTGGATGACCCTGTCTATTGCATGTACGATAGTTTGGTCACTTTTCGCTCCTTGGTTCGGTTCGAACATTGTGTCTTCATGCAGTTGTGTCTGTATTTTTCTTTTGTTTGTGTATCTGTACTTTCTTTATAGTTCAATGAATGAAGTGTTATTTATAAAAAAAATAATAAAAAAAAAAAACGTTTCTATTTTAGAGCAAGTGCTAAAAGTATTACACAATCTAATAAGATACATATCTGATGGGTTAAAATCTGATAAGATATCGGTTGGATTTAAATTGTCCTCTCCTTATTCGCTTTGGTTCAAAATTGACACCCTTTGGTTAAAGGACACAACAGGAAATATGAGTTTACCTAGGGGTAAATAAAGAAATCAGATTAGGGTTTTGCAAGCTATAAGTTGTACAAGCCGTCCCTGTTGTAGTTTTATCCTAAATTATCTTCCTCATCGAAGGAAAGCGGCAGCGCTGGCGCGCCGGCGACAGGAGCCACGAGGCAAAATGAACAAACGGGGGGAAACGCGGGGATACACAGTAAATAAAATGAGCACAAAGGTAAAAGTAAAAACAAAGGAACCCCAATCCTGTCCGACGACCCCAATTCCAAACCCAGGTCTCCCGCCACCCCACCCCCTCCCCGGGCATCGCCGCGCCACACCACAGTATACATATAGGCAATCGCCTCAGTAGCTAAATGCTTACCGAGCAGATCAACTCGACTCCCGGAGCAGGGGGCGGGTGAGCGCCTCTCAACAATAGGCAGGATGTGCGCTGCTAGCGGCTGGGTGAAGCATTGATCGATGAGCGAATAAGATATACTGCGTGGCTAACAAGAACGAATAAATGAAAATATTTAGGGAAACAGTATGCTATACGGTCAACGTCATTCATAGTGGAAATTGCATAGGATGTTGTCTCTTAAATTACCAAGACGGAGACCGATTGGACCTAGAAATTTGGTGAGGGAAATGGATGGGACAGCGGGGGGAGAACGCGCAGCCATCACCGCAAGAACGAAAATGATCGACAAACGAAACAGAGAAGGCAGAGGAAACAGAAAGCGGAGAACACAGGCGCAAGGGGGGGAAGGCGACAGACCGGGGCGGAGGGGAGGGAGCGGGAGCGGGTGAAAGGGGAACAACCGGGAGAAAGGGACTCCTGAATTTAAATTACCTTGAAGTAAGATAAAATTATACGTGTTCCCCATTTCCTCAACCGCGTTTATTTCGCCACGGGCTCCCGCGCCGGCAACAACCAGCAGCTGCTGCCGCAAATTAAAATCCTCATCGAAGCTCCACATTTGAATACGAGCATTTATTCTGCTCTTTCTTTCTCACCGGCAGTGAGGAAGAATCGTCGGGGCTTTCGGCAGTTCCGAAGTGGAAAGAAGTGGAAAGGATCTTGTTGTTAACGTCATTGGCGAGATCACAGTCAATTCAATAAAAGAAGTATCTACTACGAAAGACCAACGAGAAAGACTAACGAGAGAGGAGTTCTTTGACTCGTGGTTCTGGAGTGAAAATGGTACCAAGTTCCATTTCTTCGATTGACTCTGCAACATTGTTTCCTTCTCTAATCCCTACTTTCTTCATTTTTAGGGTTCCAATTTCCCAGTTCAGTTTAGCAACCTTGATCGTCCAACAGGTTATTTCCATCTTCAATTATTTCGCGCTTCTCCATTTTTTTTCTTCTTTGGTCGCCTTCAGTTCATTAGAGATTCATGAACCACGTTGGTCTTTTAAGGGATGTTTTAAGGACGCGCTTGGTAATGTTGTAGAAAGAACGGAAGAACGGGTTAGAGGTTTAAAAGAGGTGAACGCTTTTGTAGAACATCTAAAATATTTTTTTACCAAAGAAAATAAATGAAAGCTATAAAATTGGTATCGATTGAAACCTTAGAACTAAGAACTAGTCTATCAAACGCCAAACTTATTCTAATAGTGTTTTTCAAAGAACGGATTTATCAAATGTCTATTTTCAAGCAAACGGTCTTTTGGCACAAAAAGCGTTAAAAATAGTTCTTCATAGTTTTACAGAAAAATTGGTCATGTTACCAAATGTATACTTACTTTTCGATTAACAGAGGCTGGAAAGGTTAGTCAGATTTCAGCCACACCTCTAAATAGTGCCGTAAGTTTTATGACACTTCACATTGTAGGTGACATTATTCATCTGTACAGCTTCGGTTCCTTTATTTTTTGGTTCTCTGTACGGTGACTCCACAGTGGGGTTTCTCTTGTGGATTTGGTAAACTTTGAAGAATTGAACCATAGGAATGCCACTAGTGGAAGAAATTCAAGTGTGAGCTTCTGTTGTGATCCATTTTTCTGATGTTGCTGACACTAATTTTATTATTCCAGAAACAAGCAAACTCATTCTGGTCAGTGCTCTTTTGGAGTTGGTAGGATCGGCAATTTTTCATTGTAAGTACCTTTGCATTTTCTGATTTTTTACTTATGAAGGGTTGTTTATCATACCATACATATTTATGAATGTAGGCTCTCTTGTACAATAAAAAACAATTTAGATTAATCCTTTCATATAAATAAAGGGTATGGTAAAGGATATTCTACACCTGAGGTTTCCAATCCTTGTTAGAAGGATATATATAACACTATGTTTGGCTTAATGGTTCATGGAATGTAATCCTCGAGAATTACTATTCTCAAATTAAGAAGATTGTTGGGTTTTGAAGAATCAGAATCTTTTAGGGCGCTTTTGAAATCCATTTGGTTCATTGTTGACTCGGAATGAAGGTGATTCCATGGAATCACCTGGAATCCACATTTTAGTGTAAAAACCCAATTCCATTGGAAACCACCTCTTGAGGTGGTTTTCAAATAGAATCACCCAAAATGAACCCAAGTATATATATGGGTGATTCCATGGAATCTCCCATTATCGAAAAATTGTATCTCTAGGGTTCAGCTTGTCTCGTAGAGCAGATTCCTCTTCCGTTCCGTCGTCGAGCTCCATTGCTGGGCTCGTTGAGCTCCATCGCCATGTTGAGTTATGATTTGGCTTCCCACCGTGTTATCTTCTTCCCATTTCTGCAAAAGAGATCCATAAAGAAGGTAACATCTTTCCGATGGTTCTTTGACTCTCATGTATTTCTTTCTCTTGTTTTCCATCTTTCGTGGAACGACTCTAGACCTTCGTAATTTTATGCTTTCACTGCAATGGTTCCAGGACCTCTCTCTCACTTCTTTGTCGTTTTTGTAAGTTTTATCTTCTCAAAGTATCAGATCCGTGGAAGCAGATTTATCAGCCATGACTTTTCTATGGTCATTAATGGTGTTGGTTTTTTAGTTTTCTCTGCTTTTGTTTGGGTGCGATACGTGGTCCCCGCTCTTGGGGTTCTTAGGGCTTCTGGTTTTCTTTCTCTGTTTTGCTAAAAAGACCTTTTGGGGGTTTGGGATTAGGGGTTTGGGATTAGGGGTTAGGGATTAGGGTTGTCCTCCGTATTCCGTTTCATTTGTCGTCACTATTTTTGCCTTTTATTTGCTGGGGACAGCAGTAGGAAGATCTCATTGAGCTTTTTGGTTCGTGTTGGGAAATTCATTTTGTGTTGCACAGGTTTCATCCTAGTGCATTGTCAATGGGTAGCTGATTCCTTCTTCTTAATTTCTCTCGTTTGGTGGCGAGAGGGAGTAACTGATCTGGCGGCAATAGAAACTAGAATTATGTTGTGGTGTCTTAAAACAAACCTGTTTCTTAGAATGTATGGGGTTTACATTTGCAATGTTTTCATTTTTATTGTCAATATATGTGATCTTATTAGTTGTATAAGAAACAATATACAATTGATCAATTTCACCCTCGCGGGACTAAATTTGCCAAACTTGTCTCAATTTTATTAACATGCCAGTATGCTGATTAACTGTTTGTGAGAATGTCTACGTTCTCCAGTGACCACCTCCCATCGCTAATCCATAGTTGTTAGACATTAAGGGAACATAATACACAAATGTTGTTTTGCACCTGTATTCTTAAGTTGATCTTTATATTTTTGGAATATTGGTTGGGTGCAGTGATGTGGTTCATATTCTCATATGGGTTGACACTAAACTGACCTGCTTGAATTCTTTTTATGCTTCTATTTTTTACTTGTTTCTGCATCCCATACTTGTTCTTTTTATGTTTCTATTTTTGGCTAAGCTTCATGCTAGAAATTGGTTGCATCTTGCAAGTATATGTGGAATTTACATGTCATAGATTGACTTGTCATGGGGCACAAATGAGATGTCAGAAGGACCACCACACGATGTTGTTCTATTCCTAATTCAGAATTTTGGCGGCATTAATTATTCTTCAAGGATATTAAGTATTTGCTGCATCAGGATCATCGTGGTGTATATGTGTTTTAACTTGCTCTTGACTATCTCTATCTTCTGAAGACAAGGGACTTGGGTACATTTGAAGATGGTTAACCATAGAAATCACATACTTACAACTGCAGCTGCAGGAGAATCAAAGAACCATTGGAAAGATGTTACATTTCTGCAGCTGTGGGTGTAGTGGTTGATCCTGTTTCAGCTGGTGCTGCTGGGTTATCTGAGAAAGGTTTCCATGAAACTGATGGTTAGAAAATTTAGGATTTAGAGAACACAGCACTCATGTAGGATTTTCTATATACAATTTTATGATATTGGGCTTATTCTATTATGCTATTGGGCTTATTCAATTTTAAAGATCAGTTTTAGCCCTATAACTCAATCATAAAGGCCAAAGGAATAAATAATCTGTCAAGGCAGCAAAACACTAAGGTCTCTATTAATAAATTCATGCATAATTAGTTTCAACCAGCTAGGACTCAGCACCTGTATCAGTTCCAACTTTGATAATGATTGTCCCTGTTGTCCATTGCTCCTAATTTCCTTTCCCTTGCTTCTATATTTTTGTTTCTGTCTTAGTAAGGTTAGTAATATTTTGTTGTTACAAGAATCATTGCCATGTTACTTTGAATATCTTTCAGACCATTCAACTCAATTTAAGAGAATAATGTTTAGGTACATGTAGATACATTACCTTCCTACTTGGAGATCTCCATTGATAATCCTTTGCTTTCATTTCAGATCTGTTTCCAATTTTAATCTATATATATTTTCCCTCTAATTACAATTCATGGCCAAGTCTGATACTCACCTATTGGTGGCACCGAGCGTACGTGTCGTGAGCTAACAAGAATGAACAAAAAATCAGTTCATAGCATGGTTCATTTGTTGCATACGAGGGGGCTCTTACAAGACAACAAATTGATATTATTAAGGAACAGGTGACGATGTTTCTGCATTGTTTTGGACATTAAATTAAAAATTCAACTTTGAAGCACAATTTTGGGTATTCTGGTGAGACAATTAGTCAACATTTTAATAAAGTGTTAGACACAATAATGAAACTGCACCCATGATCCCCTAGTCTCACCACACATCCGAAGATAGTTGAGAACTGTAAAAGCTTCTACCCATTCTTTAAAGATTGTGTTGGAGCGATTGATGGGTCTCATATAGCAGCATGGGTCTACGTTGAACAACATAAGAAGTTCCGTGATAGAAAGGGTCATATTACACAAAACATTTTAGTTGCATGCAACCATGACAAAAAATTTACATATATATTTTGCTGGTTGGGAAGGGTCTGCATCTAACTCTCGCATTTTGGATAATGCTATTCATAGAGATGGAGATGGAAAATTAGTTGTTCCACCTGGTGAATACTATCTTGCGGATGCTGGTTTTGCCAATCAGAGGGGTTTTTTGACGCCATATCGGAATGATAGGTACCATCTCAAGGAATGGAAGAGGGGAAATCAAAGACACAAAAATGCAAAGGAGTTGTTTAACTCGAGGCACATGAGGTTGCGCCATGTCATAGAAGGTGCTTTTAGTTGGTTGAAGAAACGTTTTAAGATATTGACAACTCAAGCAAAGTTTCCATACAAAACTTAAGTAAAGATTGTCATAGCTTGTGTATTGCTTCACCACTGCATTTTAAACAGCAACACCCTTGAAGAAGAGGAGGAATGGCTTGCTGTGGAGGGGACGTAGGGGTTAGGGACAGAATAGGTTCCTCTTCTACACCTCACATTGTTGAAGATGAGAATGATAGTGAGTCTGATGAAAATGTAGACCACGACGACGGCTCATTTAATGCAGAATCATTCCGAAATGAACGGGCAGAGCCAACGTGGCATGCATATATAACAAAAATTTATGATGATGAAGACATAGAATCGGAGAGTGACAATGAGTCTGAATCAGATGATTAAGTTTTAACATTTGCTTTTTAAAATGAACAGCATTAATTTAAATGTATGTTTTTGAGTTTGAAAAGTACTATTTGCTTTCATTTTCCTTATAACTTTATAGTATAATTTCAAGTTTGTCACTATATGTTAAATTCTAATGTTAGAATTGCCTCCCTATTTTAATTGTGTGGATTTACTATGAACATCATACATATTTTATAGACCTGTAATTCTGTTATATATGACCATCATTTTGGTATTAAGTACGTCATCTATTTGAGGATGTCAATGTCTAGTGTAAATGATGTGACAACTTCTTATTTCAAGTGTAAGAACAGGAGATGCAATTGTGGGAAAATGGCACCGTCAGAATTTCAGTGTCAACCAGGCATCCTGATAGGTTGTACCAAGGGTGTGAAGACTTTCCTAATGGGTGCTCTTTTTTTCGTTGGTGTGAGGCAATTGGAGAACATCCCCCACCCTTAGAGACATCCATTAGTATGTAGATACAATAGCAAGATATGGATGTGAAAAATGTGTTGAAGTCTCAAAAGAAGAATGTGCAACAATTGAAAATTTTAGTTCAAGATATGACCATCGTTAAACTATTATAAATAGGACAATTTATTGTGTGTTTTGTAATCCTATTTATAGTTGCTAGGCATGGTTAGTGATTTGTGCTGTAGAAATGGATGTATTTTGTTAAATTAACAATTGTTTTGTTGTCAGATATACTAAAGCGTTTCTTTTTTTTTCTTAATTATGTGATATTCTTTTTCTCATACATTATGAAATTATGGTGGTAACATCGCATCATAATTGCATATATATACATACATACATACATAAAATTTAGGCTAAATTTGCTGCTTGACAATGTAGGAGGACGAATTCTTAAACACTTTTCTTGGGAGGTGGTCAGCCATTTCTCAAGACCAACATCTAGAGTCCCCACCTGTATCCTCTCCCCTCACAACAAACCAATCACAACCTTCGGGTACAACTAACACTCTTGCTCCACAGAGGATTTTTGAGACAAGGACATAGCCTCATGTTCAACAGACATCTCTCTCACTCTGTTGGAGTTGTTCTTAGAAATCCATAGCAGTGGCAAATGTGTAGACAATGGACTGAAGAAAGAACGTTGGATGGAGATTAGTAGAAGGAATACATCAAATGTATGGCTAACATTATGATTGTGACCAGTGCTGTAATCATTTTCGTGTCTGGAAAACTAGGCTCCGTGCACTTTCGGATTTACATAAGCAAAGTGGTATTGGATGGAATGGGTAGTGAAATGAGATTCGATGCTGGCCCTCACTTCTGGAGTGAAGTCAAGGTGACAGTTTATATTCATAAATTATCATTTGTCAATTCACAATACTTTATGGTAGCTTCTAAATTGTAATTTTTAATTTAAAATTGTAGAAAAAGGAGCAAAAGTATTGGAAGGAGCATTCCGTGCGTCAAATTCACCTAGACGTTGCTACAGTCAACAAGATTGCAACTGGTCATGAGGCTGCAACTGCTATAGATCTTATGAAATGATTCATCATTTAGTGTGCTTGAACCCAATCTCTTTGAAAGAGATCTCAGGTGATGATGATGGCTCTTGGACAGCTTAAGAAGAAGAAGAAAGGAGCTGACAAAGTTGTGAGTTCGTTGAAAGAGATCTCAGGTGCTTTGAGAGACTTGACCAAAACTGTGGGAAAGAAAAGAGAGGAAAAAAAGGATAAAGAATAACTTTATCGTGACACAATTAATGCAATAACAGAGCTTGACTTGGAGATCCGCTTGCTTGCAAAAGATGTACCGGACCGCGCCGCCTAATACCGTATCGTACCGGACTGTTTAAAATTCGGTCCAGTACGGACCAAAACCGAATTTGAAAATTTGGTTCAGTCCGGTATTGGTTTCAGCTGCAAATACCGTCGGTACTGAACTGAACCGGACCGAATTTAGATCAAATGACTTGTACCGTTTCTGTACCGAAAATTATTGGTATTATTGTCATTTTACATTCTAGTTTAGTTTGCCCTAGTGCGATTTTTGATTTCTCATTATGTCTGTGTCTTCGCCTCTTCAAAGTCTTAGACTCTTCGCCTCTTAAGAGTCTCACTCTCACTCTCTCGAACTCTTTGCCTCTTCGAGTCTTTAGTGTCTAAGACTCTTAAGTTTAACTTCACTCATCTCTCTGATTCTCTCATCTCACATCTCTCAATCTCTCATCGTCATCTAGTCATCGTCTTCGTCTCATCCTGTGGAGCAGAAATCGTGAGCCTGAACCTGAAGTTGTGAGCCTGAAGAGCAGAGGAGTTTTGATTTCTTGAGCCTGAACCTGAATTGAAGTCGTGAGCGGGTGAGCCTCAACTTGAATCTTCTTCTTGTGCTGCTCTTGTTCTTCTTCTTGTTCTTCGTCTTCTTGCAATGGCTGTCACTATATTACAACTCCAGAAGATTAGTTTATTTATTTCTTTTCTGTTTCGATAGAAATCTTCTGTAATGCATCACTGATGTTGTTATGATATGATACACACAGCTTGCAGTTTGCTTCAATATGTATTTGTGTGATATATGTTAGTTTATTTCATTTCGTCTTGCTAATTTTAGTCTCTTTATTGATATCTTAAACTTATCTTAAATTGAACATTGACTAGATCATATATAGTGTCTGTGACTTTGCTTTGATTGTTTTCCAAATTTCTTATGCAAAACTTACGGTTACAACTACATTTTTTTTAATTGAAGAAATCGGGTGTTATAAAAGGAAAAAATTTAATGAAGATGGAATTTGGAAATGTTTATTTCGGTCAACCTTGTCAAGTTCATTACTTCATTATTTTCGGTGAAGCAGCAGGCAGCTCATATATTGTTTATTTGTTTACAATATTCAGATCGTTGCTGGGAAAACATTAAAAGGGGGAAAGTTTCTATTAGAGAGATAGTGAAGAACTCATCTGGAAGAGTGTCAATCACAATAGATTTATGGACTTCAATAGCTAATGATGGGTACATGACACTCACTGCTCATTATATTGATAGGCCATGGGTTTTGCATAAGAAGTTGATCAAATTTTCTATATTGACACCTCCACATTCAGGTGCAAATGTATGTGAGGCTGTTCATAAGATTCTAATTGAATGGGGAATTGAACAGAAGTTATTTTCAGTGACAGTTGACAATGCAAGTTCTAATGATTTGGGGGTTAAGTATCTGAAGACCACATTGAATGCAAAGAATGCATTGATATGTAAGGGGGATTTTTTTCATGTCGAATACTGTGCCCATATTTTGAACCTTATAGTTCAGGATGGCATCAAATTCATAGATGCATCTATTCAAAAGGTTCGAGATAGTATTAAATATGTTAAGAGCTCCCAAGCTAGGAAGATAAAATTTCAAGAATGTTGTGAGCGCTTGGGACTTCGTACCAATAGGGGCTTGCATGGAGATGTAACTACACGATGGAATTCAACATTCCAAATGCTTAGTGATGCTTCATTTTATAGGCCAGCATTTGAGACTTTGGGACTTTTAGATCCAAGTTACTCATTGAATCCTAGCTTAGAGGAATTGGAAAGGATTGCAAAAATTTTAATATTGTTGAAGCCATTTGATAATGTCACAAAGGTATTGTCGGTTCATTGTATCCTACTTCAAATCTTTACTTTGCTCATGTGGTGGAAATTTATACAATTTTGAATGATGGATCACTGTTAGAGGAGTTTATGGGAGATATGTTAAATGCCATGAGACAAAAGTTCAACAAATATTTGGAAAAACTACTCCTTGATTTTGTCAGTTGCTATCTTTCTGGATCCCCGATACAAGCTGAGTATTGTTGAGCTTTCATATGAATCAGTTCATTGTGGAGACTCTTTTTTAGTGGAGGATGAGGTTCAGCGTGTAAAGTGAGCTTTGGAAAAACTGTATGGAGAGTATGCGAGCATGCGAAAAGATCTAGAGTCTTCTCCTGCTTCTTCTTCTTCTTCTTCTGTTGTGACCGATGAGACCTCATGTAAAATTGTCAAGGTATATTATTATTTATTATGTTCTTTGATTTTTTGTCATTTTAGGATATTATCGATATTCATTTTTGTTTTTATGTTATTTAATGCCTTTCTATGTAAATTTTGTAGAAATTTCTTATGCGTAATGCTGTAGAAAAAATTTCAAATGGGAAGTCTGAATTGGAACAATATCTTGATGAGCCATGTAAAGAATGGGTTGCTAATTTTGACATTCTTGCGTATTGGAAGGGAGTTGAAAAGCAGTACCCTGATTTGGCACGAATGGCCCGTGATATATTGGCAATTCCTGTGTCAACAATTGCATCTGAGTCGGCATTCAGTGCAGGGGTAGGGTAATCGATAGATATCGAAGTAAGTTGCTCCCTAGTAATGTTGAGGCCCTGGTATGCCTTCGGGATTGGATGTATAATGTGAATTTTGGAGGTAATCCTTTTTTTCTTCTTATAATCACCAACTCACCATGCTTATCTCATTAGATATCATTTTTTCATTCCAATTTATTATTCTTACTATTGCTTCTGTCATTTTGTAGCTGAACCGGATCCAGATCAAGATACCGAAGAATTATCTGAAGCATTGCAAAATGTTTTTACCTTGTATCCAATTCCAACTTCTATTGAATCGTCCACAAAGTGTAAGTTTTTCATTTTAGAAATTTTCTTTATTTAATCAATCATCCCTTTGACCTTTCTTTATTTGTTACATTTTCTTGCCCTCTTGCTTATTTGGTGGATTGTTTAAGGAATGTATAAGATCCATTGGCAACTAGCTATGAATTTATTCTATGTGAATTGTTTGATTGGTTTCTTTTGGTTTTTCTAGGTAGCACAGAAGAATATTGGGGAAGGCAAGATGTTGTCTGATTGGTTTCTTTTGGTTGTGGCTTTGAAAGTGTTCTGTAGACTGTAGTAAATTAATGGCTGAACCTTATTTCTTGTTAATTGTAATTTCATTTCAGGTTTGTTTGCTTTTTGTTTTCTTCATGACTTCATCCAGAACAAACATCCATTATGCTTTCAGGGAGCAAGGGTGGTAGAACAGATTTACTAGACATTACCATTCTGTTTTTTTATTATCTTCATGACTTAATGACTTCATTTTTAGAACAGATTTACTAGATGTTCATTTCTAATCATCCAAAACTAGGCAAGGAAGAAATCTTCAGGCCACTTTGGGATAGTGTGAATGTTAAGGGCTAATGAATGGAAGTGCAGTCAATTCATGAAATTTTATTCTTTGTCAATGTATTTGTTTCATGTTTTTTATTTACATAATGTAGCCATGTAGGTGCTTTCTTCATTGCCTTGGTGTTTCACAGGCAAGAGGACTTGGAAGGCTGGACATTATCCACTTTCTACCGGTAAAGAAAATGAGATTTTTGAAGAGCAAAGATTGAAATTGAGCTAAGGGGAGAAACGAACCCCTCAGCTACTTGGAAATGGCATAATTTTTTGATTGCTTAGAGTCTTAGATTTCTGAAATCTGAAGTCATTTTTTGATTGCTTAGACTTCTGAAATCATAGATTAATCTGCTGCAATGGATTCCTTAAGCTGTTTTTTCACAGATTAAGGACCTACACAAGTCATTTTTGTATTTTGCACGTTCCACTGTTTCTATCAGACATGAAAATTTATTTGAATACAATTTATTGAAGCTCACATCTGCATACCTTTGCATCAATGGATGCTCATGTGAAGCCATACTACAACAGGAGAGCTATCCAGGTTAAACCGACTAAATAAGAAAGATTTTTTTCTCTTTTTGTAACTAAAAAGGGACCTCATATTAATATATCATATGCGTAGCAAAATTGCGATTGTATAACAAAATCGTACCGGACCGCGTTAGAAACCGTTTTGAAACTGCTTATTCATACCAATTTTATACTGAAACCGAACCGGACCGTTTTTGCAAATACCGAAACCGTATCGAACCGTTTAAATTCGGTACGGTTCTGGTTCTAGGTATTCAATGTTGGTACCATACTGAATTATTGAAACCGTATCGATTGACACCCTTATAAGGTTCTGTTCTTTAATACCATTTTGTCTTTGTTTTTTATTTTTCTTTTACCGATTGCCAGCCATGGTTGATTTAATTAGAATGAGAATTATTCCTTAGATAGAAACTACAATGTTAAAAAGGATGATTGTGTTTTGGTTGGATTTATTGAATAAAAGCCACATGGATGAGAGCTTTACAACTGTAGATGCCTTCCTCTATTATGCTGTTCTTCGCTGTTTAAGTTGCTTGTATAGCCTTAAATAGAACATCCTTCGGCTTATCTTTGTCCTTCACTTTATCACTTTGTAATATCCAATGTTTAAAGTATTGGTTTCGAGTATCATATCGGTTAGGTGATTTTAAGAGACGTTTTGTTCTGTATCGAGTATTGTATTGCTCTAGCTACTGTATTTTAGTCAGGTTTAATGTATCCCACTATACTATACTGAATTGGAAATACACATTCAAACATTTTCCCCGACGTTGTTGGCAAACTATCGCCAAATATACTATTATTAAAAAAATTAATTTTTGGCGACGCCCATATTTGTAATCGTTGGCATATGGTCATTTCCCCAACGATTTACAAAGCATCGTCGCCAAATAAGCTTGGATTCAACGAAACATAATGTTTTCGGCGATTGTTTTATAAGAATCGTCGCCGAATAATAATTTCAGCAACGGCTTGTGAGCTACCGTCACTAGATACAGTATTTTCGGCGCCACTTAGTTGCAAACCGTCGCCGAATATCGTATTGATACCCACAAGCATGGTAAAAAATTCGAGGGAAACTCAAGTTTCGACCGGGTGAAAATGGGAAACTTAGGTGGAAACTTGGGAAATTTCGAGGAAACCGATGACTTTTTCGCACAAGTTTCGACATCAAGTTTCGACAGGTTTTAGACACTATTTTGGGGTGGGATTCTGTATTTAAGCTAATTAGTGTATAAAGAACACATTAGCACATGCATTTTAGTAAAAAAATCAATGTAAATATGTCTTTTAAATTACATAATATTAATGTAAAGATGACCGAGAAGTACACAATAAAGTTAACTATACTTAAGCAAATAAGCATAACATTCAACATGAACATATTAACTCTAAGCTCTAACTCTAACTTTTAAGTTCAATTCGAAATATCAAATAAACTCTTAAACATCGGATACAATGTAACTAGTAATAAAAATAAAATGGGAAGTACAACTCACTAAGTCGGTGCCAATAGGAGTGCCTCGGTGGATCCATCCCGTGACTTGAGTAGTCGTGCGGACATCCTCTCCTCGACCAACGGACATAGACATCCCAGACATGTGATGCCTATGGTTGTCGAGGTAATCGACAACTGCAGCTCTATAGGTCCGGTCATCAACATGCATAAGATATCCGATCGAGGGAATGCACAATAAGGATAGGGAAGTCCTTCTTGATGAATCTCGGGGGTATGGGTTGGGGTTGCACCCCGAAGATCCGCTCCACAAACATCGTGCCCCCGAATCAGCATCCGTATAAATTGCACCCCTATGCACATATACCGTCCTCCCATCGGCTGGATAATACATCCTACCCGTTCCACCTCCACCGATGTCCTCCATAATCATGAGGAAACCCCGACCATAAGATGCACTACTATATGCCCCAGAAGAAGATGCGGCACCGCTCTCGTGCGAGTGGGGATCAGCTGTTGCCGGTATCCGGTATCCGACGGTGGAGCCTCTGACTCATCTAGACTCATAGATCCTATGGAGCCTGCCAAGCTATTCACTTCAATGGGATTGTAAGACCCGACGATGAAGTGTCATCCTCATACCCATGTCCATGGTGCTTCCCTTTCCCTTTCCCCTTCGTCGCCAGTGGAACTACGACGCACCGTGGTCGACATCCTGGGTAGCATGGGTGAATTGACTCTCCCCGTGAATCTTAATGGCCCTCCATGTCCTTGACTCTCAAGCTGCGGCTCCGGTGGTGGTCTCTCCTGTGGTTCAGGTGAATCCGATCAGCTGGCCCGTCACCACCATCATCATCATCACCACCACCACCGTCATTATCATCATCATCATCATCACTCCCCCTGTCATTCCCACTAGGGCCACTACCAAGTCCATCATCATCATCATCTTGCATCATCCCGTGCCGACTAGCGGGTGGCTGAGTAATATCATCATCATCATCGACCATATAATATTATCCTCAACGACCTGGATGCACCGGGGTGTGGTACAAAGGGACGGTTAGGCTCGGTGTGCACTCTCCCTCTGTGGCCAAGAACTCATTGACATCAGCTCCCATCTCTCGTGCAATTTGACTGCTGGGTCGACCTCCCGCCTCATCCAATAATGGCTCTCGACCCACTCAAATAGGGGGTACTCCTCCTCATCATCATCTATGGCAAAGATGTCGCCAACTCAATCTTGTCTCCATTACCTTGCTCTTGACCTAACCTAATGTGCTCCTCTCTCAACCTCGTATTATAATGAACATATACAAGATCCTCCAGCCGCTTCACCCCCAAACGGTTCCGCCTCTTAGAATGTATCGGATTGAATGTGCTCGATTACGCTCGCAGCCGGTGGCGAAGATGTCCGGGAGAGCATTCTAACCGCAATCTTAATCAAGTACTCCGAGTCTAACCCGTATTGCAGCCACCACTCAGCTGCAAGAAACATAACCAACCTAATTAATAATAGTAAAAATAAATTGTGTCAAAAACTCAAATTGAGCATCTAAGACTTAGACTAACCGACTAAGTGACTAACCGGAGTGGTGTTCTCCCACCTGAATAGCGACGAGCGACCGTAGCTACGAGTAGCATCTCTAAAAGCCTTTAACTGCGATAAATAATTACAAAGTTAGTAATAAGAAACAAGTATTTAGCCTAATTCTTAAGTACTATACTACTAGTCATCTCACAAGTCACAACTTACAGTCTTACCTCATTATTAATTAATGCTTGTTTTGTCGCATCCGGTTCCAACCTTTCCACTACTTCATGGACTGCCGGATCAAATCGTCCTCATCCCAAGTTCTTTCTGTAGTGGTACATGGGGTTCAAATAATAGGCTATCAAACAAGCCAACAAATGAGATGGTAAGAAACTATAAAACTACATAATAAGTATTACGTTATTAACAATTAAGTATTTAAGTAATAACTTGAAAATTTTAATAACTTTCAACTCACCAGCCAAATGCAATGGATGTTTCAACCGCCTTTCCCACCTTTCTTGGATGATGTTAAGGAATTTCAGGTTGCCCCTAGGATAGACTTTCTTAACCATCTCCTTCATCACTCACTGCAGCCCAATATGTGGTAAAGTTGGTTTCCTTGTTGATCTATCAACTCCAAGACTGTCACCACGGGGTCTAGAAGCTTGATAACAACTCTTAGATTTGCCAAGCTATCCGGATATGGTAGCCCGTCTGCTCTCCGCCGGTGATTCGATTGGGGCCAAGCAAACCAGTCTTGAGATGCAAACATAGCACGTAGTTGGGCTTTCTTCTTCGAAAACTCTTCAAGGAAATCCAATTTGTGGCAAATCTTGTGACCCCAGGCCTCACCAAATCACCACCACATGTCCTCCTCAACATATCCAAAGCAAATCCATGGTTATATACGAATGTGGTCACATTTCGAGCCCGCTGAACCACATTCTTCACAAATTTGACTTCCCCATGTCTTTAGGATCAAATCAATACAATGTCCGCACAAGGAGTCCAAAGAGCTATACCAGGATCCTCCATCAACTTCATCCCGACCTTCTTGAAATTGGCGCCATTATCGGTCACAACTTGCACCACGTGCTCGACTCCAACCTCTTTCACCACATTCTTCAACAACCCATATATGTATTTTGCATCCTTCGTGACCGGATGCATCAACGGACTTGAGGAACACCGTCCTCCCATCACAATTCAACATAAAATTGATGATAGGCCGTCTAGTGGGACCGGTCCAACCATCACACATCACGTCACCCCATAGTGCATCCACATTGGCTTAAGGCCATCAATGTAGGCTTTCAACTCTTCCTTATGCCGTGGGAGATATACATTATATATCTCATATGGGGTTGGCCCAACCACCCCACGTCCAGCCACCGATCTCATCCACCATCGCCGTATAATAAGGCCCCGTGCAGCATTTGCCGCACCGTGATATAATGCCCACTTAGAAAAGGCCATCCCCACCTTGTCCTTCACATTACCCCACATATGCTTTAATTTCTTGTTGCTGTGGCCTCGCAAACAAGTCGGGACGGTGCGTAGTATCCGCACATCGGGATCGGCCTCAATGGGTCTAGAAGCGGTAGATGTGGCACTAGGTCGTGATCGTGGGGCCCATGGTAATGGAACCGACTCTCCGGTACTCGCTCCTCCTCACCGGAGCTGCCCCATTGCCCTCCCAACATCCGGATCTCCGATGACCCGCACCCACGGCTCTCGTGTCCTCCGATCTCATCGAGTCTATAAGACTCCCTACTCATCCGAGTACTCTCTCCACTCCGCCATGGGGATGATGCATCAGCTGGATCCGGATCCACATTTGTCTCTCCCACCTCCACCCCTCTAAGCACCGCCTCAACCGATCCCTCTTTGCTTCTTTTGTGCCCTCTTCTCTTGCCCTCCTTTCACATACTTTGCCATTCCACTTTAACTCATAAGGGACATTGGGGCATCCAACCACATCGGTCCCCCCCGCTAGATGGATCTTTAGTCTAGTGGCCCCACCTGATCCAATCTTTTCAAACAATATTTACACTCGACTTTCCTATCATCTATCGAGGCTACCATGCTGCCAAGCTATGTCGGACATTGTGTTTCTATCCGAATCTCCAACTCAAAACTCAAAAGCTTGTGCCGAATCTAATTCCGATACAAACATACATAATATTTAATAATCACCGTTAAAAACTTAAAATAGAAACCCAACAGTCCAACACTGAAATTTTAATCAAAGCATTAATACTTTAACCGTTTAACATCTAAATACAAAAACTAAGAAAAATTCTTCAATTTAAGCTTGCACTATAATGGAACAAGTGAACAACAATAGAGAAGAGAGAACAAGATAATGGCATATTTCATTAACAAGTTATGTACCAAAATTTCTGGATCAAAATTCAGACATCCAACATTGAACATTCCAACTTGAACATATTCTCGTAAGTCTTCTATTAAGCATGCTAAACAGCTAAAGATTTAATTTTTTAAAGCTGTAAATGGAATACATCTATTAAGCATGCTAAACAGCTAAAGATTTAATTTTTTTAAAGCTGTAAATGGAATACATCTATTAAGCATGCTAAACAACTAAAGATTTAATTTTTTAAAGCTGTAAATGGAATACATGAGCCAACTTGCAGCAAGACTCGATGCTGAAAACACAAGAATTTCAAGGGAAAGAAGAGAAGCAAGGAAATGAAGCTAAAAACCCAAGGAAATGAAGCTAAAAGCAAGAAACTACTGTTCACTAAACCATTCAAAGCTAGTTACCTTCCAATAGAGCTTCAAACTTTGAAATAATCCACCAACAAGTGCCGATTTCACCAAAGGAGTGCTTGAATCTACTTGAAATCATGCAAAACCATGAAAAAAGGTCGAAAAATGGTCGAAACCTCCCGAAACCTCCCTCCTGCCCGATCGAAACTCGTTCCCGAGTTTCGATCAAGATGATGACTTTATAACGTTGAACCGGCTGGTTCAGCCGGTTCACTAAACCAAAAACCAAGTTTGAGTTTCGAGAGAAACTCGAAACCAAATTTCCACCGTTCGACGCTCACCCATATTTACCCAATAGGAAATTTCGACCGAAACCAATGATTTTTCGGCACCCGGTTTCGTTTCGGTTTTTCAAAAGTGCGAGATTTCGCATGTTTCGACCGAATTTTTTTCCATGCCCACAAGCCACAGCTAGCGCGCCCAATCTTTTCATTCTCCTGCTTTTAATTTCCCGATCCCTCTCTATCTCTGCCTCACTCACGCTCTCTCACTTTTTTCCTCTGGTTCACTCTCCATCTCTCTCTCTCTCTCTCTCTCTCTCTCTCTCTCTCTCTCTGTGTGTGTGTGTGTGTGTGTGTGTTTGCCTCCAGCTCTCTCCCTCTGGTTCATTGCCTCCAACTCTATCGCCCTTTCCCTTTGGTTCGTGCTATCGCCAGCTCTGTCTGTCTCTCGCTCACGTTTTCTCTTGCTGCCTCTAGGTGCTCACGCTCGCAAGGCTCTTGCTCATGCTTGCAAGTCTCTCTCGCTATCTCTCCAGCCCTCTTAGTTAATCTACCATCAAGCACTGCTCTCATTTGCCGGTAAATTTCTCCTTTCTAAGCTTTCGGTTTGTTGGTAGATCTGTGTTCTACCTTCTAATCATTGGGATTTTGGATTTTCTTGTGGGGGTACAGATCAACAATGGCGATGAATTTCTTTTATGCTTCAATTAGCTTCTGTTAGCTTCTTTCCGTGTAGCTTTGATGAATTTGACTCAGAAATGACTGGTAATTTGGTTCCATGGCCCTTATTTAGCTGCCCATTTTGATGAATGGATTGTTTTACTTGTTTCTGTTTCAGGATTAAACCCATTCGATTAATTGCTTGAATGAAGATTTAATTTTCTAATTTAAGCTCTAAATGTTTCTGTTTCCATAATGCCACTAGTTATGTACATGCGTGCTTGAAATTTGTATGATCCTCTGGTAAAAGAATTAGTTTTCTGCTGATTATTATCAGTTCAATTATGTAAAATGGAGTAAATGGACTCAAAATGGAGCTCTATAGTTACTAATAGGTATCATAATCTAACTCAAACACTTAATTGATCATGTGTACTGCCTTCAACAAAATACAAGCAACATCCTCAACGCCCAACCAAAAAAAAAAGAAAGAAAAAAAAGAAAGAAAGAAAGAAAAAAGGGCCTTCTAGACTTAAAGTCATTTCTATGTGAGATCAACTAATGCAATCAACTACATTAGGAAGAAAAAAAGAAAGGCAAAGTATGTGGTCTGGGGAAATTGGATAGTTAAAAGAGGACTTGTTCTTTGAGACAAGGTATGGCCTTTATAGAATAGGTTGGAAGTATCTGAGCCAGTGCAGCTGATGAAGGCTTGGAGGATGAGACATAGGTGGCTTGATGATTATTTGTTGCAAAGGAAAGAAGGTTCTCTGTATTTTATTTTGGCAGATGGTAACTGTTTCAGGATGTTCATTCCATTCATTTAGCTTCTTGCAATGATCAATAGAAGAAACATAAAGTTTGATGAAAGTCATTTGAGCCTAGATTGCTATGGTATGTTATATGAAGAGTTTGCCTTTTTGTTACATAGTTGACAAAGTTGTGTCCTATATGTGAACAATATACAAATTTTAAATTAAAAAAAGGAGGTTTTTGCGCCCGCGGGGGGGGGGGGTGGTGTAACTAGGATGGTTTACAATTGAAAAAGCCTAAGGTATGAATTTTTCTAATACAAATACATAGTACAAGTAAATAAACAGATATTAAAAAGAATTTAGTGTAAGAAATGCTCCATATATGTCGTTGCATACTTGTGCAGTCCTTGAATGATCCAGCATTCCATATACAACAATGTTTCTGACTTTTGAGGTTTCCTTCATGAGGATAATGGGTCCTCTGACTGTTAGATCCATCAAAGATATGTAGTTTGAGGCAGGAAGAAGAGAAGAGAGCTAACATGCCTAGCCAATTGAGCAGCCAAAGTTGAGGCCCTTGAATTAGGTTTGATTCACTTGATGAGCCAGGCTTAACCCCCTTATTTGATATGTAAAGTACCCTATGGCTTTTTTTTTTGGGGTGGGGGGGGGTGTTGTGGGTTGGGGGTGTGGTGTGAATGATTTTATCTTCTATTCTTTACTACTTTATAAGGTGGTGGCTACTATGTACACTGTTGGTGGTTATGTAATCATATATGCCACCTTGTTACAGAAATACTGCAAAAACTTTCTACGCTGCAATCTTCTTTGAGATTCTTAACCAATTTTAAGGCTATTGCTGTGAGAAAAATTTTCGTTTATTGTTTGTTGCTTTCTTGTTCCGGCATTTTAAATTTTTTATTCAGATATTTTGGTTGTAGGTGGGTACAACTTGTTTGTTGTTTCTATTAACAAACAATAAGCTACAAAGGTTGAAAAATGAGTCTCGAGCAAATTGACATTAGCGGTCCTAGTTTGTCAATTATATCATTACTTTTTAAATTTCATATCAAGCATGTATATATTTTTTTAATCATGTATTAATTTCTTTTTTGTGTTATAACTTTTACAGTTAGTAGGGGAAAAGGTAAGAGGGGGAGAACATTGGCTCCTGACATTGTAAATATGCCAGATGGGGAGAAAATCCATCTTGATGTTGATCAGTTTGGTCAAGCTTCCAGTGAAGTTACAAAGAAGTTATCTACATGGATTAGTGTAATATCTATAAATACTTCTTTGTTACCTCTCACGTATCCCAATTGGCGGTTAGTACCAGAACCATACAAAGAAGATGCATATGCTAGAGTAAAGGTATTCTTTTTATATTAAACTATCACTTTGTATGGGTTATGTGCATATTAATATACTTACCCTAACTAGCTTTTTGTATTGATGCCATATTATTGCAGCAAAAATTTGATATAGATGAATCTAGTAAGAGTTGGATTTTAGAAAAGCTCTGTAGTCGTTGGAGAGACTACAAATCACAATTGAAAGCCGATTATTATATTTGGCATGAAATAGATTCAGAGCGTGGACACACATTGATTTACAACTTATGCCCAAGGAAGATTGGGAAATAATGTTCACAATTGAAAGCCGATTATTATACTTGGCATGAAATAGATTTAGAGCGGTGGACAAACATTGATTTACAACTTATGCCCAAGGAAGATTGGGAAATAATGTTCAAGATGTGGGGTGATGAAAAACATCAAGTTAGAATTCTATTTTTCATTGTATTGAATGTAAATTTTATAAGTTCTCTACTTGTTTTAATCGCATAAAAATTTCAATGTAGGAAATCTCCTTGAAGAATTCTAATAACAAGTCTAAACAAATTATGCGTCATACGACGGGGAATACAACTTTTGCAGTGATACGTCAAAGGAAGGTACTTGTATATGTTTTAAATTTATAATTGTTTAATATTAATAATATATTTTTCATAGATTCATATTTATTATACTTGACTTATATTTTTTTTATTAAGAAAAACGAGCATCCATAATATTTATCTCCTACTCGCATTGACATGTTTGACATCACACATAGGTCAAAGAAGACCGGAAGATATATTGATCCCGCATCAGAGAAGCTTATGGTTTGCATTCTAACTTATGTATCTAATAGTGGTGATAAAATCTTTCTCTTAAACTCCCATCACTCGCATTGTTATTGTTTTATATAACCTGCAGGAGAAAGTTCAAAATGAATTGAGTCAACAAAGTGAAGAAAACCAACAAAGCATTGAGGTGCAGGAAGAAATCTTTAAAATTGTTGCTAAAGAAGTTGCTACATCCTATGCTCGCTGGAAAATGCGCTTGTGGGGTGCTGTAGTAACTGCTAAAAAATTGTGGGGCAATGAGGTTATGCGTGAGGAACGTAATGCATCTCAATTTGAAGACTTAAGATCGGAAAATGAGAAAATGAAAGATATTGTGTCGAAACAAGGAGAGGAAAATGAGAAATTGAAAGATGTTGTGTCAAAACAAGGAGAGGAAAATGAGAAATTGAAAGATGTTGTGTCAAAACAAGGAGAAAACATAAACACAATAAACACAATGCAGTCTGAGCTACGAATGATGGGACATTATTTCAGGTCAATACAATCCACACAATCTACACAGTCTACAGACTCTACACAACCTCCAGATTCTATTGAGCCATAGGTATATTATCAATTTAAACCATAAACACTATAAAACAATTTTTTTATCACAATTTCTTGATGGTTTTCTTGAATCATAATAGTCATTTTTAATAGCTTCAATCTGTGATGAACCTTATTTTATGGATTTCATGGATTCTATGAAGGATGATATTTTTGAATTATATCTGTTTAATCAAAGGCTCATTTCCTCATTTCTTTCTTTATTGACAATTACCCTACTCAAATCAAATGGAAGAAGCAAGAAACTGATGAAACCAGTAATTTTGATTTGTTCTTAAATCAGAACAGGGATAAAAGAATCTTTTGATGAAGTCTGATGTTAGATGCATCAATACTGAATTCTTAGATGTTCTAGTGGTACCATTCATAGAGTCTTCTGCTTTGGTTGAATGTATACGCATCCAAAATGCAAATTTCTTGCTGGAATCATGCATACTGGGGCTTCGTAAAATTGTGCTGGAGCTTTAATCTACAGGTAAATAGCCTGGTCACCAGTCATGCAACTGTTCTTAGGAACGATTGTTCTGTCTTGACATACTTTTTCCTGTTTTCTTCTGCAATGAACTCTCTTTGCTGTTTTTTTGTTTTTGGTTTTGTTTGATGAATGCTGTAAACCTGCTTGTTATATCATCTCTAATTCTTTTCATTGTCTCTAGCAATTGGAGCAATATTTTCTGCAACCGATTTTGTTTGCACCCTGCAGGTATGTGAAGTTTTAAGAATCAGTCATCGCTGTTTTGTTACAACAGCTCATTGTTTTATTAATTCCATCTGATGGTGCAGGTTCTCAATAGTCTAGTATTTGGGGAAGGTGTTGTTGATGATGCCACCTCTGTGGTGCTCTTTAATGCAATCCAGAGCTTTGATCTCTCGCACATTGACACTAGCATCGCTTTAAAGTTTGTTGGCAATTTCCTTTATTTATTTATATCAAGCACCTTTGTGGGAGTGATTGTGAGTCTCTCTCTCTCTCTTAGGCCCCTGAATTTGTTGGACCATCCTGTTACAACCGCCATTTACATTATTGTTGCCTTGCAGGCTGGATTGCTAAGTGCATTCATTATTAAGAAGTTGTATTTTGGAAGGTATGCAATTGGCCTGTTTAATTTTTTTTTCTTTAATATTTCTTGCCATTCTTCTATTCTTTTTCTTTGGTTGAACATTCTATTCCGTGTTTACTCTCAGCTTTCATCTGCAATACTAATGGTCTATCTGTATTTAGCTTTACCTTTTAAATGGGAGTGGGGGAATAAGTTTTAGAAAAAGATTTAAGGTGGAATGTCTGTCAACCTTGTACTGATGCACATACAGGAGTGTACTTTCATATCAGTGCTGGGTACTGTTTCACAGTTTTTTTTTTTTTTTTGGGGTGGTGGTGGTTGTTGGGGGAGAGGGGTGGGTAGGGAGGGGGGGGGGTTTGGGTCTTCAGGATCCCAATTGGTAGCTTCTTATGCAACCTATTGGTTCCCAGCCAGCGTGGCTTTCTACAGCTTACTCATACTTTTCTCAATGACAACTAGTTTCTTGCAGCTCATCACTCATCAGGGTCATGTCCTTATTGTCTAGCATGTGAATAAAAAATTATAATGGTATGCCATGCAAGTCATTTGCAATTTATTTTCTATCAATACTCTAATAGCTTTTGTTCTTGTGACTTCTAGGCACTCTACTGCAAGTTGCACTTATAATACTCATGCCCTACCTTTCCTATATGTTGGCTGAGGTAAAATGTTCTCTCTTATGTTGTGTGAGCCTTATTGAATGCTTTTGCTCTGGATTATTTTCCAAAAATTCAGTACCAACAGAGCCCTATGGCAAATTTTTATTGCAGCGGTTCTACTTGAGTGGTATTCTTCTGTGGGATTGTCATGTCCCACTATACGTGGCATAATGTGACAGAGAGTTCAAGAGTCACCACAAAGTATGTTTAATCTCTTCTAAATTTATTCCTCTATAGTTAAAATATTTCCTGTACCTGTAATTTTGTTTTGCCTTACTGATGATTTAAATTAGTTATTCTTACATATGGGCTGTGTTTACTATTTTTGCAGGCATGCTTTTGCAACATTGTCATTTATTGCTGAGATATTTATCTTTCTTTATGTTGGTATGGATGCATTGGACATTGAGAAGTGGAGGTTTGTGAGCAATAGGTAGGTTTATGTATGTACCCTTATGTCATTGAGCTGCATGTAAATAAGATCTAGTAATCATTTTGACTTCATGTTTTTCACTTTTTCTTGTTGTTGAATACCTCTTAATTCTCTTTCTCTCTACTTCTTTTATATTTTTGAATGTCAGCCATTGAATTTCAACTTACAGGACTACTCAGTTCATAAGTTGCAAATAGAACTGGATTTATTTATAACTTTAGATTTTTATTTACTTATATTAAATCCTTTAATTTTGATTTATTCTCTTTGTAGTCCTGGGAAATCAGTTGTAGTAGTTCGATACTACTAGGCTTGGTTCTGGTGGGAAGAGCAGCTTTTGTCTTTCCATTGTCATTTTTATCCAACTTTGCTAAGAAGGCTCCTCATGAAAAAAATTACCTTCAAACAGCAAGTAAGATGTTGATTTTTTGCTTTTTCATCTTTTATTTTTCCTATTTCGTTTATTGGATTTTCATCCTTTTTAACATTGACGTATTAATTGGCAATTTTGATCCTGCAGATTACAGTATGGTGGGCTGGTCTCATTCGAGGAGCAGTATCTATGGCACTTGCTTATAATCAGGTAAAATATTTCTGTTTCATCTTATAAGTTCAAAATGCATAATTGGCTAGAAGAGTGACAGATCTGTCAAACCACCAGAAACTTAAGACAGTTCAATCTCATTATTAAATAGAATAAAAAGGGTACTGTCAACTTGCTTCACTGTTTCAGTGGTGAGGGAAGAAAGGGAAAATATGTAGCATATTCCCATTCTAATATCGTGCAATGAAGTTCTCCGCATAATCTTGTACTAAGTTTGCTCATGGTTCACTTAAGGAAGTCCTTTTTCTCTTTCTTTTTGATTCACTTGCAGTTTACTCGGGCAGGCCATACTCAATTGCGTGGGAATGCTATCATGATCACTAGCACCATTTCCGTTGTCCTTTTCAGTACGGTGGTAAGATTTGCATGCCCTAAAAATATCATTTTGTAGTTGCTCTGTATTTGCTATGGTTTCTGTGTTTGTTCTTTTTCTGAAGTGTTGGCTCAATCCATGGTTTTGAACTCGCATAATCTTTATAGAATTGAAGGGAAGGGGTGTACAGTATATGTCTTGATTGTCATTTTGCCTCTGTATCTGAGGTTATCTAATCCTCTCATAAGGCTTAGAAAATTGTGTTTAATACTTAGACACATCTCTTTTTGTTTTCTCAGGTTTTTGGATTGATGACTAAACCTCTAATTAGGCTCCTGCTGCCTTCTTCAAAACCCTTGAGCAGCAGCATCCTCTTCCCTGAGCCAACAACTCCAAAATCGTTTGCTGCCCCCCTTCTTGAGAATGATCAACATGATTCTGAACTCTGAAGCAGATTTTGGTGGCTGAGATATCCCCCGCCCAACTACCTCCGGATGCTCCTAAGCACCCCCTCTCATACTGTTCACTATTACTGGCATAAATTTGACAAGTCTTTTATGCGTCCTGTGTTTGGTGGGAGGGGATTCGTACCAGTCGTTCCTGGATCACCAGTTGAGCAGAGTGTCCACCGATGGCAATGAGAAGAAATTGAGAAACAGAAGGTCTGTAAGCAAGTTATAGGAGCAAGCCACATTCCTTTGAGGTCTGTAAGCAAGTTGTGGGTGCTTAAGAGTTTATGTTAGTTATGCTTTAAGAGCGGGAATTTTGTTTTCCTCCTCGGTTGATTGTAATATTCTTTGCTTCTCTTCCTCTCTGCTACCCCACCTCAAGACACCCCAACCCCAGTCCATTTGGCTAGCAGGATTGACCTGTTTATAGAAGAGCTTCCAATGGATTCTCACTAATTCTGTACTCATTTACACATGCCTGTAATATTTTTGGAAATGAGTGTAATATAAACTTCATTCCAATTTACTGGGTTCGATGTATTTTATTTTCTGTGTTTGAGTTCATCGATTCCTGTCATGCATTCACGAAGAGGGGCTATCTGGCCACGCGATGTACTTTGCTGATTGTTGAACTTTTTTTATTTTATTTTATTGATGAAAGCTGATTGTTAAATTTGACTGTTGGTTTTATATATATAGTACCAGCTAGGCCACTTACTGTATAATTTTCGGCCATCTCAATTGTATGGAAATGCCCAACATGAGCACATGATTATGTTTTTGGCTGGAAACGGAACTTCTGTAACAAACCAAAGACCTCAAGTGCCAACACCAACCGTAAAACCAGCCGGGGTAGAAGCTGTGCATGAGAAACCCTTCCAAGACCTATTACATCACAATCTCGTGCTCAATCGGGTAGCGGGTCCAGCACCAGTGATGAAGGGATGGCCACAAAATCAATAGGTACTTTGACAACTCCTAGCAGCAGCCAATCTAAGGCTTCTATTATGGGTACTCCTGTGTCACCTGCTTCAACAACTCTCATGCCAACAGGTTATTTTTTATACGTTATATTGTATAAATTTATACTCTGGTTGTAGGTAGCTTGAGATCTTACACTCTACTATCCTAGACTTTTGACTGATTGGTCTTTGGTTTTGCAGCTGTTCCTCAAGCTTGGAAAGCATCTTTGGCTTGATTTTTGGAGAAGCGCTGGGAGAGGTAATTTGTCGAATTTGTTACTGCTTTTGTCAAAGGAGATTCCCCTTTGGTAGCGGAGTAGCTCCTTAGTTTCCTTGAAAGTTATTGATCTCAAAATGGTTAGGAAATTAGGTGTGCCTTGACCATGGGATTCTCAAATTTCCTCATTTTTCTTACTCTAAGTTATTGATTTCAGTTTGGGTAGGAAATTAGGTGGGCCTTCATTATTGGATTATCTAATTTGGGGAGTCATCTACTTAGTTCCCTACTAGGAAACTGCTTCATGAGTAGCAAGGGTTGCTTAAGCTTCCAGTTTCAAGTTTCACTAGTGCAGATTGAAGGTCAGTCTAATGCTCTAGCAGCTTCTGATTCCAGTGACAAGTCAAAGGAGAGAGGAGGTGATCAGAAGGTAGTTGGAACAGATGGGTTTAACTGTTTTGGTACTAAGTGCTAACTAGGATAGGCTGAATGGGTTTTTACTAGAATGGCTTTAGAACCAGAATGGTCCTCCCAGTCCTGGTGCATTACTTCACTCTTTTTCACCTCTTGTTGATTCTTAATAGATGCACGCATGCACACTTCTAATTTTACTCCATATTGTACTTGTCCTTTGTACTTTTCCAAGGCTAATATGTACTTGTCTTTTGTACTTTTCAAAAGCTAATGTATACATGAATACTAGGTTTTGAAACTAAGAAATTGAAAAGGAAAAAAACAGTTTTTGAGACACGACTTGCAGCATTCCACTAAATTGTAATTAAGTCTGTAATTCAGATGACTGCTTTGCATAATAGTTGCTGCTAGTGCCTGGAGTTGATGTGGTATGCATATTCTGTGTTTAGTACGATAATGAACCTTCTTACCCTTTAGTCCACCTTTCCCTAATGCGTCTTGGGGCTGCTTCTACATATACAATTTTGAATTTTGGAATAGGGCATGTTGCCTAACCATTTGTTTATCGGTAACTGCTGCTGATGATTCTAGATGTACCGAGTATTATTTGAGGTTGTGTTCATGAGAGTCCAGTTGTAATCTGTCAATGTGATAAAACATAGTTGAAGATATTGAACTAGCCTACTCATTCCAGTTGGTCACCAAGGCTTAAATTGTTTTCGAACCCACAACCCCGGTGTTATCGTGAGACTGATATTGCACTAGCTCTTCAGTGGATTCACCCCTATCTCATGCGATAGGAAGAATGTGCATAGTATTGTATTTTTATTTCAATCGATTGTTATTCTTATTTACAGTTTGTTTCCTAGTTCTATTGCTTTGGCTATTACTAGAATGACTCTGGTAAGTATGCATGATACTAATTAACTTCAATATATGGATATGGATTTGCCTTGATGCATATTAACACGTGTAGTGGTCATGATTCTATATGAAATCATCTGATTTTTCCTTGTGTGTTTCAGGTATGGAAAATGAATCCAATTGCAATTTGCTTCTCTAGAAACTTGAATTGATGTAGAAGTGAATGAGAAAGCTGATTTGTCAAGCCAAAGGGTATGAACTTGATGCAACTGATATCCAAGTTCATGGAGGCACTTAGCACTGTCAGGAATATGTTGATATAACAAGAAACATCAATCATTTTCAAAGCAAGTTTTGTAAAAATTTTAATATTTGTTGTAGTAACATGTTATATGTATGTTGTAAATATGTTTAAAACTTATTAAAGTTATTTTATATAAATATTTGTTTAAATCGTGTCTTTTATCCATGGTTTTATTTAGTCCCACATCGGGTTGAGAGGATTTGGTTATATTATTTATATATAGTAAGGGCCCATGTATGGTTATATAGATATATATTAATATTAATAAATCTATATAACTTGGGACTTGAGACTTGGGACTTGGGAAGGCACATTTTGTCATGGGCCCTATTCTGGAAAGCCCACTACTGGGTGAATACGTGGAGATGCCATTTGAGTGGCACTCTCCTGTAGGGAGGTCAATTGGAGGTACCTTCCTGAAGAGAGTTGAGCTGAAGGGTACCTTCACAATTTTACACTTTTCACCCACAGCCTTTGGGGCTCTATATAAACTCATTTTCGTGCTCATTCTTGATATACATAATTCCTCCTCCTCTCTCTCTCTCTCTCTCTCTCTCTCTCTCTCTCTCTCTCTCTCTCTCTCTCTCTCTCTCTCTCTCCCTGTCATTCTGTTAAGCAGTGAATGTAACGTTACCTAATTATACCTTGTCATTCTGTTCTAGTGTGTGTGCAGATTCCTCAATCTTTTACAACAATATATCAACATATTCCTGACAATCATTTTCAAAGCAAGGTTTGTAAAAATGTTAATTGTAACAACTTTTCATTGTACTATATAATGATTGATTGTTATACAATATTTTTCTTTATTATTATTTAGGTAGATGAAAAATAGTGCATACATATTAGGATTTTGATAATTTTTAATGTTATTTGTCATTTTAGGCGTATGTCTTTTTCTGGATTAGGATGATGATTTTCATTAAAAAATAAAAAAATATTTTTGGTGACGGTTATATTTTATACCGTCGCTAAAAGTGCGATAAATATCTAATAAAAAAGTCATTTTCAGCGAGGGTTTATGAGCAACCGTCGTAAAAAATGTGATTTTGGGCGACGATTTGTGAGAATTCGTCGCCCAATACTGTGTTTTTTGGCAACGGTTTATGAGAAAATTGTTGCCTAATAGTATGCTTTTTGGTGACATTTTATGGAAACCGTCGCCCAATAGTTTATTTTTGGGGACGATTCATGTTGAACCGTTGCCAAAAATGTTTTCCCGGTCGAACCCAAAAAATTGTCTCGGATTTTCCGTGACACCAGTTTAGGCAATGACAGTGGCGACGGTCATAAATCGTAGCCAAATATTTTTGGCGACGGTTTTATGGTTTTACAAACGGTCGCCAAAAATAGTTTTTTTGTAGTGTTGGTGGTTGGGAAGGGTCTACATCTGGTATTTTGGCTAATACTATTCATAGAAATAGCAATGGATAATTAGTGGTTTCAACTGGTAAATATTATTTTGCAAATGCTAGTTTTGCCAACCAAAGAGTTTTTCTTATGCCATATCAGAATGTTAGGTTCTATCTCAAGGAATGCAAGAGGGGAATCAAATACCAAAAAATGCAAAGGAGTTGTTTAACTTGAGGCACGCAAAGTTACACTATGGCGTAGAAGGTGTTTTCAGTTGGTTGAAGAAATGTTTTAAGATATTGACAACTCAAGCAGAGTTTCCATACTGAACTTAAACAAAGATTGTTATAACTTGTATATTGCTTCACAACCATATTTTGAACCACAACACTCTTGAAGAAGAGGAGGAATGGTTTGCTTGGAAATGGATGGAGGAGTTAGGGATAACAACAGGTTCCTCTTATGCACCTCACATGGGTGAAGATGAGTAAGATGGTGCATCTGATGAAAATAAAGACACCGAAGAAGACCACTCAGTTGATGCAGAATCATTCGAAATGACTTGACAGAACAAATGCGGAATCATATACAACAAAAATAGGAAAGGGGGTCCTTAAATAAATGAACCTTGGAAACCTATTAGAACTAGGACTTCCTACTAAGGACATTGAAATAATAAATCCTTCAAAAGCTAATAAACTGATCAAACAAAGAAGCTAATAGATTATTCTGTCCCTACAACTTAAATTGGGCGTGACTAAAGACATTGAGAATAAACTAACAATGGGGAATTTCCTGCTCAACTCATTTAGCCATGTTTTAGGTCGACTAACCTAACATAAGTAAACAAACCAGGGGGAATTTCGTGCTCAATTCATAATTAATTCTCATCCATGGTCCCTTGTTTTCTATTCGATTGTGTGTGTTGTGTTTGATCGTTCTAATCCTAATACTTCCTCTTTACCACCTATCTACCTCTTTTCTATCAACCTCTTTCTCTTGCTCTATTGCCAAATGGAGATTTGCAACTCCAATTCTATGAAATAAGTAATGGCGGTGGCTCATTCACTCAAAACTAATCGAGGGACTGGGGCTTACACTCAAAATAAATTTTCTGGTTTTGACTGAATTTAATAGTGTATCCAATAAGGTTTAAATGGAAAATATCTCCTTAAATACATGAATATGATTATGGCAATCTTGGATGCATCTAAAATGTATCTTATAAGTTTTTCAACAAATTCATGATTAAACGTGATTTATATTGAAGGATTTATGTTAGAGTCAAACTTAATTTAGATTGAAATAAATTTTCATAGATCAAAACAAATGGATAATTTACCATTCTTTTGGTTTTTTAACGATGCTTTATAATATTACGATTTAAGAACTATTCAAATTTGGGGCCAAAAGCAGAGTTTTTTTTTTTTTTGGTCGGACAAAAGCAGAGTTAAAAGTAACTAAAAAAATCCAAAAAAGTTTAAAAAAATAAAAACCCAAGATCTACCTTTTATCCTTGAACTATAAGTCTAAAAGTATGGATAAAAAGGATACCAAGATTCTATTTTTTTCTTTGAATTATAAGTATGGATTATTATCCCTTTTACGATTTGACTTTTTAAATTATTTTTTTGGCATCAAATGGGGTATTTGTTTGCTCATGAATGTTGTATTAACGAAATAAACAAAAATGATGTTCAAAATTAAAAAAAAATGTCAACTCTAAAAAAAAAAGATACAAGTTTATTCGGTTTAGGTTCAAAATTTACTCCTTTGGTTAGAAAGGATACAACAGGAAACATTAGTTTACCCAGGGTAAATAAAGGAATCAGATTAGGGTTTTGCAGGCAATAAACCGTGCCAGCATTTATGCTGCTCTTTCTTTCTCACCAGTCAGTTCAACAAAGAAGTATCTACTACGAAAGAGTAACGAGAGAGGAGTTCTTTGACTCGCGGTTCTGGAGCAAAAATGGTACCCAGATTTAATTTCTTCGATTAATTCTGCAACATTGTTTCCTCTTTATTTTCTTTTTCATTCTCTAATTCATACTTTCTTCATTTTTAGGGTTCCGTTCAGTTTAACAACCTTGATCGTCCACCAGGTTAGTATCTTCCATCAGTTCAATTATTTCGCGCTTCTCCTTTTTTTTTTTTTTTTTTTTTCTTATTTGGTCGTCTTCAGTTCATTAGAGATTCATGAACCGCGTTGGTCTTTTAAGGGATATTTTAAGGGCGCGCTTGGTAATGTTGTAGAAAATGTTTTGGCGCTCTTCTGTTCTTTTGAACGGAAGAACAGGTTAGAGGTTTAAAAGTGGTGAACGCTGTTGTAGAAAATAAATGAAAGTGATAAAATTGGTCTCGATTGAAACCTTAGAACTAAGAACTAGTCTATCAAACGCCAAACTTAGTCTAATAGTGTTTTTCAAAGAACGGATTTATCAAATGTCTATTTTCAACCAAACGGTCTTTTGGCACAAAAAGCGTTAAAAAATAGTTCTTCATAGTTTTACAGAAAAATTGGTCATGTTACCAAATGCATACTTACTTTTCGATTAACAGAGGCTGGAAAGGTTAGTCAGATTTCAGCCACACCTCTAAATAGTACCGTAAGTTTTATGACACTTCACATTGTAGGTGACATTATTCATCTGTACAGCTTCGGTTCCTTTCTTTTTTGGTTCTCTGTACGGTGACTCCAAATTGGGGTTTCTCTTGTGGATTTGGTAAACTTTGAAGAATTGAACCATAGGAATGCCACTAGTGGAAGAAATTCAAGTGTGAGCTTCTGTTGTGATCTGTTTTTATGATGCTGCTGACACTAATCATATTATTCCAGAAAACAAGCAAACTCATTCTGGTCAGTGCTCTTTTGGAGTTGGTAGGATCGGCAATTTATTATTGTAAGTACCTTTGCACTTGTCTGATTTTCTCAATAGGTTTATTTATGATTTTTACTTATGAAGGGTTGTTTATCATACTATACATATTTATGAAGGTATGTAGGCTCTCTTGTATGATAAAAACAATTTGGATTAATCTTTCACATAAATAAAGGGTATAGTAAAGGGTATTCTGCACCTGAGAGGGTATTCTGCACCTGAGGTGTCCAGTCGTTGTTAGAAGGATATATAACACTATGTTTGGCTTAATGATTCCTGGAATGTAATCCTCGAGAATTACTATTCTTAAATTAAGATGATTGTTGGGTTTTGAAGAATCAGAATCTTTTAAGAATAACCCCATTATTTGTTCATACATGATTTGTAAAAATCTTGATTCTTTAATGACATCACCTCAAAGGATCATGATCTTTAAGCACTTGTTAATAAGAAATGAACACCTGATAGTGACACCTAGCAGCATTGTGACTCAGAATGAAAAGCAACTTTTAGCTCAAGTATGCCCCACCCCCTCTTTCTCTCTTTGTTATTTAGATGAGAACTCTGTATAACCTCTATTTCTCTCTTCCTTCGTGTTTCATCTCCAATATTTATAAACCCCATACTGAAAACTCTTCTTTCAATTTATGCTCACTGAAATGAAAAGGATTATTTTGGAATTAATCTGTATTTTATTTCTATCTTCTCTGTCTTGAGTGACCTGCCCACTCCACTTGCCAAAACAATAGCAGCAGTTCAAGGCTTCTCTATCTGCTTCATCAGCCTATTCTCGTTTTTCATTTTTGACAATTAGAGCAGTTAATTGAAAATCAAGTCTGTCATTTGCCTTCAATAAATCTAGATACATGAAGAAGCGCCCATTATATTTTGACTTTGATACAGTTTTAGAACTTCCGAAAGAAATTTGTTTGGTAGGGTTTTGATCAATAGGAGAGAGATAATGATTGTTTCTTTGTCATGTGTGTATCTATGACTGTGAATGGTTTTGTAAATGGGAAGTGTATTATTATTCTGATGGCCTATTAGAGCATCTACACAAGCAATGAGTGAAGTAAATTTCAGATTTGTGAAATGTTGCATTAATCTGATGACTAATTATATTTTGTTGGGAGTGAATAATGACATTAGATTATTGTCTCTATAAACAGTTGCAATCCCAGGTTTGCTTAGGGCCTGTTTGGTTACATAAGTCTAGAGATTTCAAATCTATAAAGTCATAATTCATAAAAGTAATTGTTGGCTTAACTGAATCTATAGAATGAAATATGTAGATTCATTTGTGATATTTGTGAATGCACAAATATTTAGGGTTTTTATAATAGGGATGAAATCTCTGGATTTCACCCCATACCCATAAATCTATAGATTCACGTTTTTAGTGTAAAAATGTGAATCTCTAGATTTCATGAATCCAGAGAATTATACAACCAAACGGGTATAAATTTTCCATTTGTGAATCCAGAGATTTCAAATCTCTGTATTCATGTAACCAAACAGGCCCTTAAAGAACTAGCGTTTCCCAACATAAAACTTGTGTAAATAGATGATTGTAGCGTCTATTGACTCATGAAGTACCTATTCTGACAGTATATCAAGCTACCCAAATTTGCATCCAACGACTTAATAAGTGTTTGGCTGTGTAACTCCATAGAGTATATTTTGATGGAATTATGATTCAGAGGTTGTTTGGCAACACTCTTTGGAAGCTGATTCTTGTGTTTAGGGCTATTGTTGGCACATAATCAATGATATCTTGTTTGGTAAACTATGCTGGAAAAAGTGTGTTGGTTCACCAAAATGGGCAGAACCAGGCATGAACTGGACTTTTGAGCACACTTTGGATGTGAATTCACTTCGTAAAAATGTTGGCCAAGACAGTAGTTGAGGGTATCGATGTGAATTCAATTCGTAAAAATAGATGCCCTCAAAACAAAGAAGAGTCACTCATTAATGCAGTTCACTCTCGATCTCAACTCTCTACTCTCTCTCTCTCTCTCCACAAGAACCCTAAAATGGAACGATTCTCAGAAGAACCTTTCCCATTTTGACATTCTCACTGAAAATTTTTGTGCAACTCTCACCGTTCGACATTTTCACCGGAGACCAAAAGAGCTCTCACCATTCACCATCGCTTGACACCATCTTTGCATTTGCGCCTTTGCAAATAAAAAAATCACTCCGCTTGCAACTCGATCAGGTACATTTTCACTTGAGATCAAAAGATTTGTAATGTTAGATGGGTATTTTCATCCATCGCACGATCTAGTTCAGGGTATTTTTTCTGAGCACACTTATGGTGAGAAATGTGAGGCACAATGGGGCAAAAATGCTGGCCAAGACGGTAGTTGAGGGTATCAATGTGAATTCACTTCATAAAAACAGATGCCCTCAAAACAAAGAAGAGCCACTTGTTAATGCAGTTCACTCTCGATCTCAACTCTCTACTCTCTCTCTCTCCACAAGAGCCCTAAAATGGAACGATTCTCAGAAGAACCTTTCCCATTTCGACATTCTCACCGAAAATTCTTGTGCAACTCTCACCGTTCCCAAAAGAGCTCTCACCATTCACCATCGCTTGACACCATCTTTGCATTTGCGCCTTTGCAAATCAAAAAATCACCCTGCTTGCAACTCGATCAGGTACATTTTCACTTGAGATCAAAAGATATGTAATGTTAGATGGGTATTTTCATCCATCACACGATCTAGTTCAGGGTTTTTTTTTTCTTCTGTGGTTGATCAAAAAAATGCGTAATTTTTTTTTTTGAAAATTGTTCGTATTGTGCTTCTTTCATGCCATCAATATATTTTGAACATTATCTTTGGTCTTCTGCTTATATTTTTGATCGAAAATGCAAATATTTATTTTTTATAAGAGAAATTAACCTAGAAACCCAGTTTAAGTAGAGAATAAGTTTTGGGACGATTGAAGCCAAAAGGGTATTTGTTGTTGCTAAATTTGCCGGAGACCTTGGACCGTAGTTCAGCACCGAACCAACTCAGATCTGGCTCGATCTAACTTGCTTGATTCCTCAATTAGTCTCTCGTTCTTGAAAAATAGAACACCAATGAGAAACGGAGCCTATCGTCTTGATCGGCGTCGTGTCTCCGACGGTCTAGTCAGAATGGTGAAGACGATGCTCCAGAGCTCGAAGGAGCTTCTGAGGTGTTCTAATGGAGTGAAATCAGAAAGTATCAGTGTTCTGGTTGATCTGAGAGACTTACCCTTGACGAGTTCATTGTTCCTTTAGATTTCCCGTCTGTTCTACTTTTAACTGTGACTGTCGAATCATAGCATAGGACTGGGTGGCCATGATTAGGCCTTCTTCATAATTCCTGGGCGGACCCATAGATTGCTTTACTTGATTAGTTAAAACCGGAATGAACTGGCTTGAACCGGGATTGGGATATTTTAGTCACAACACGAGCCCTCAAGCCTGCTGATCAGGTCGAATTGGTATGAGACTTTGATCAAGAGGTTTGAATCTTTCTCCCAAGTAATTCCAGAATATTGTGTTCATCATGATCTTGTAGATTTCATCAGAATTGTTCAACCAGAATAAAGCGGAAGCATTATGATGCTTATGACTCGGATGTAGAGAGGATAGCAAACATCAACCTCTCACGGCTCCCAGATGAAGATTGGAGGGCGTTGTTTGACATGTGGAACTCTCCCGAATGCCATGTAAAACTTATTTCAATTTTCTATGAAGTTCTTATTTTATACTTATGTAAACAAAATTGGTGTCAACATCCTTGGAAAATTTTCATTGGCTATGTCAAAAAGAAACAAAAAAATGCTGAAAATCATTAGATGCACCATAGGACGGGGAGTACGTCGTTTGCAGTTATTCAAGAACAGATGGTAAATAGGATATGTTGTATTGTTGAGTTCTTCATCAATATTTCCTTCTATCCCTAATAAATTTAATATCTAATAGTTTTTTGTTTAATTATGAAGAGCTTGGAGGATCCTGATCATATGCCCCTGATCGCATTACCTTCTTTGATAAGATATACACATCTAATGGACATTTTAAAGATGCAGAGTCGCAAAACAAAATGGTTTGTTGGCCTTCAATGAGATTTCGAAAAGTTATTGTCTAAATTTGTAATTATAACAAGTCTAATTTCAGGTTCATTTGTAGGCCAAACTTTGATGAGCTTGCGAAAGAAAGTGAATAGAGATGGTCAGATAGAGATGTTTAAGAAAATGCATTTCGGATAGTGTTTGGCAGGGATTGTCATGGAAGGATGCAGCTTCAAGGTGTTGGAGTAACACCTAAACAAGTACATGGGACACAAGTAATGCGTGCACAGAAGCATGAAGAAGAAATTCAAGACTTGAAGCGGGAGAACGCTAATTTAAAGGATAGAATGTCTCAAAATGAAAGTATGATTGCTCAACTACATTCCCAACTTAGATAACTCATCAACTCGCAGGGGACCAAGACACAAGTATAACTACAAACTCCTTTCCTTCCATCTTTCTTTATTTTCTGTTTTTTCTTCTTCATAAATGTGCTCCAGCTACATTAATGGGTTTGCTTATTTGACCCACCAATCTTCGCTCCTTCATGTCTAGTAGCTAAGTTTGAGAAGACCTAGCAAAGTGTGTACGTACCTGTAAACATTAACATCATAAACAAGAAAAACATAAGAGTAAAACTAAAATAGACTAGAATATCTACCTCTGTAGACTATGAGATAACTAAACTAAAATTTAAAGGGGTAATATGAACTTCTCAAGATCCTATATGAACTCACAAGTGAAAAAGAGTTGTTAGATTGGAAAGCTTAGGTGGAATTCTCCCAAAAACTGAATTGTTGTTCAAGTGGCTGCAAAAAATTACAAATGACCAGATTAACCACATTGAAAGTACTTAGAAGTCTATAACTGGTTATTTGAGAGTGATTGAGTGAACTAAGATGTTGAGGTAGACTACAATCTAATGACCACCACACCTACTGCACCATACTCTTTATTGATCAAATCTGAACCATTCTACCCCATAATGCCTCAGCTGTTGACAACCAAATCCCTGAAATCCAATATGTACATCAGGAGACACTAAACCAGGAGCAGCCCCTCATGAGGATCATGCCTGTGGCTGTTGTACTGTTATTGGGATTCCTCTGTCCTCTACGGTTATCAGTTTCATTTTTGAGCACCCAAACAGTAGAGAAACTGATAACTAGGATTTCAAATATTGAAATCAAGGATAGGCTTTTAAGCCCTCTACAGAGTCTAAATTCATTGTGCTTGATATGTTCCACAGGAAAATATAAAAATGTTTTGGTTCATAATCAGGTACGTGACATAAACGAGACCTCTCGATACTCACTTGCACTTTGTCGTGTGAACTAAAAAAAGGGGCCACAGAAACAAAGCTTACAAATTGACAAAGATAAAAATACTGGGCACACAAATGGGTACTTAAAAGAAAAGCCAATTCTGATGACAGTGACACCAATGTCCTACAAACCCAGCTAATTTAGAAAGGACGTACAATGTGAGATTGAAACAAGAGGGAAGTTCTCTTTCATAAATGAAGCTAAAGTGACAGCCAAAAAGAGCACAAGAGGACATGAGAGCATCCACCTTAACAATATGTGGATGACCATCGGGTTCAAAGGGATCCAATCCGTGAGGATTCTCATTCTTAAGAAGAGAATGATACTGAACTGAGTTGGTTGGTGCCACAGGAGAAGTATTTGGACTACATGTAGTATGTCACTATATGACCTTGCATTGGATTAGAAACCCCAACATGCGCCATTATTCATACTAATGATCGTGATGGGAGAGTGGACCTAAACCCAATCCATGGATGATTGACAAGGATTGAAACTGTCACACCCCACCCAGTCGGATCCGATCATACCCGAATACCCGTGGGGGTGATACACCGCAAGATCTAGGTTCAGTGACAAATCCATACAAAACATGATATAGCATAATTAAATGGACAAGAATAAATCAAGTTCAAGTAATAAATTATCGAATCTGAAATAATGAATACAATCATCCATTACTTCAAATCAAAACTAAACATCAGAGTCCTAAAAGAGAAAGAATATTTAAAGTTGCAGCGGAAACTCATTTAAGGAAGCTCTAAGGAAAAGAAACTCCATAAGAGCAATCCTGGCATGAACATGAAGCGTTATGAGCTTCCACTTCTTCTCCGACAACGTCCTCATAATCTGTAGAGCAGTCTAAAAAAACAGCAAAATAAAGGAATGAGTTCATAGAACTTAGTGAGGTAACGCAATCACATCATATCTTCATACAATTTCCATGAGGTGATATGAGGTTCTTAACTTTATAATGTAGTCTCTAAAGTAGACACACATTAAGTCTTACACCAGTCTTCTTTGGGCGGTCTCATCATTCTTCCCTCACAGCACTCAAGCACGTCTATTGGGTTCTCCGCGGCTGTTGGGTAAAGTCTCATCGAGCCATAGTTGGGGATTAAGTCACCACTCTCTCACATCACAATTGGTATAAGATTTGGCGCGTGTCAGGGACAAACCTAAGCCCAGTGCAGGTTCATACAGTCTCGTACTACAATGATCCGGATATCTCCCCTCACGCATAGTGCTCTGTTGGTTCAATATTTTCCCACCTATGAATGGAATCCTCAACGGGAGGCATATGTTGGATTCCATCCCTTAACCCAATGGTCATCCACATATAATAGAGATGATGATCTCTATGTCCTCTCACGGGTTATTTCACCGGTCTTGAGTGCGCATGAGCCCTTATCTATTATATGCAACCCTACCTCTCTATGATGATAGTGGGCCTGCTCGATACAGGACCCAACCACTACCATCACGGGTTAACCGACTTCAATACCCCTGCAGGAAGGGTAGTAGTACTTAAGAGGTCACCTAGTCCAACATTTTTAGACATGCCCTAAATATGTCAACCAATAATTAGGGAAAGCGCCATGGGTATAATAGTAATGTTTCCCATACCACCTCCTCTGGTATCCTATGGCAGAAATGCCAAAAGGGCATTCCCCATTCCTTAAAAACGACCTAAGCAATCACATAACTAGGGCAATGGGTGAGCCCACAACCCCAGTAGAAAATACAAGGTAGAGGAAATAATAATATTTCTCCTCTTCCTTCACATACATTCACATTCCATTTCATAACAATAATAATAGATTTCAAAGCAAGGAGCAACATCATAAGTAATAATAAACATAATTATAGCAATTCATATTTAAAAAAAGACATAAAATAACCACAATCAATTAAATATAATGCGATTAGTTATTCCTCATTTGTTGATCGAGAATTCACGTGTAAAGTCCCGGAATTTCGGTTAGATTTAATTCGGGATTCAATTGAACACGGATCAAATGTGGGTTAACCGGGTATTGATTTCAATTCAACAAGGCGGGTCAACTCAGCCCCAATGGACCCGGTTAACTCGGCGGGCATCTCACCGAGTCAACTCGGTCGAAAATCTCGGTTTCGCACAAGGTTCGAAGTAGACGTGCACAACAGCCGTGCGAATCTTCCTACGGAGTCCGAAAATTATTTCCCCAACATAATCCCTCCAATATACCATTTAAATGAATTTACCCTCTAAAAACCTCATGAAATTGGGCAAAAAATTAGGTAACTTGAAGCAAACTTACCTCTTTACGCGATCAAACCTCCAAATCGTGATCCCGCCCGGTTAAAATGTCAGGTAATTAATACCCACCGGATAGGGCAATCAGCAATAAAGAGAACACAAAGATTTACGTGGAAAACCCTTAACGGGAAAAAACCACGGGATAAGAGAAAACTCCAATATTTAAATAAATATAAACAATGAGAGAATATTCCTTTAATAGGATATTCCTTTCTTTTGGGATGTTTTTCTAAGGAGGAGGAGGCTTTCTTTTAAAGTCCTCTCCTCTCCCTTCTTGTCCCACATCAGGCAATGTGGGACTAAAGATTACAACACAAAATGCACAAATCTTCCTCCCCAAGCTTGCTCCTCTCTTCTCTCTCCTCCCCACTAGTTCCCTCTTCAAAATATCTCACCATACGTTTGTGAGACATGATTGAGGTTAAAAAAAACCAATTTTAAAAGATGAAAATACCATTTTGCCCTTTAGTGGAGAGAATCGGACCAAAAGACTACCCAACCGTCCAGTCCATGGTTGGACCCCAAATGAACTCTGATTTTGGTGATTTTTGGCTTGTTGGAAAGGTCTTTCGACGATCTTCGATTTGATACCTTATTTGCGTCAATGGGATTCTCCATTGCCGATCTACGGACGTCTTGTTCTCGAATAAGTGGTTAAGCGAAATGGAGAAAGCCTTCCGTCACTTAAGGTGTGATGAAGAACAGAAGATAGTGTGCGATGAACAAAAGCTTCAGCATGAGGCGGATGCTTGGTGGAACGCCACCCAACCTGTCTTGGCAGCACAGCATCCAGTGATCATGTGGGAGATTTTCAAGGAAGCATTCTGCAAAAATTACTTCCCAGTGTTGGTAAGAGACTCCAAAGAAGCTGAATTTATGGCGTTTCAACAGAAATCTCTCTGTTCTCGATTATCAACAGAAGTTCAAGGAGCTCTTCTTCTTTGCTCCGGCATTTATGAGGGTTGACTTGGAGAAAGCCAAGAAATTCACGAAAGGTTTGAGGCCAACCATAAGAACATACATGGCAATACAACCTATCATGAGTTATGCGCAGGTGGTGCAAGTGGCGAAGAAGATTGAGGAAGGGGAAAGAGAGACCTACCAACTGCAGAGGAGTCTAGTTAACAAGGGTCCCAGTCCTTATGTGAGCAGAAATCAAGGAAGGTTCAATAGGTCTTCACCTTACCCCAGTACTCAGTTCCAACCAAGAGGATCAGGGTTTGGTTATGGGAATAGCGATGCACCTATGCGGCCTGCTGGTACTACTCCATCATCAAGACCTATTTATGCAAATCCCCATCCTGTCAATGGCCTTAGACCAGCAGTTCAGCCAGCTACAGTTCGAGGTCCAGGAGAGCTTATATGCTTCTATTGCAAGAAACCTAGACATCTGGCTCGCTTTTGCCCATAGAAAGGAAGTCAGTCTAATACTTCTTTCAAGCCACCTCAACAACCTCAGGCGGGAAAGATGTATTGTGTGACTGGAACTGAGATAGACCAGAGTCATGATGTGGTGACAGGTACACTTCTTATTGCTTCAGTTCCTGCATTTGTATTATTTGACACTGGAGCCTCACACTCATTCATTGCATCATCATTTGTGAGGCGTACTTCTTTACCATTTAGTAAATTGTGTCATGAACTAGTGGTTAGTACACCTACTCGGTCTCTAGTAAAACTTGATGAAGTAGTTGGACCTTTTCCTATAACTGTTGAAGGAAAAGATTTAGAAGCTCAACTTGTGAAATTGGATATGAAGGACTTTGATGCTATCTTAGGCATGGATTGGCTGACAGCTCACAAGGCAGTCATCTCATGTTTTGAGAAGAAAGTTCAATTTCATCCTGTCAATAACCATGCTTTTGACTTCCAAGGTGATTTGGAAAACAATATGAGAAGACTTTAATTGCAGCACTTCAAGTCAAAGAACTAGTTGGGGGTGCTAAACTTTGTGCTTTTATTGAAGAAAAGAAGGAAGTGAAGTCCATTGAAGACCTTGAAGTAGTGAAGAATTTCATGGATGTTTTTCCTGATGAATTACCCGAATACCTCTAAAAAGAGAGCTGGATTTTGCCATTGAATTGGTATCTGGAGCTGCACCTGTGTCCAAAGCTCAGTACAGAATGGCACGCATGGAGTTGAAAGAACTTCAAGACCAGCTAAATGAGCTATTAGCGAGAGGTTTCATTCAACCTAGTGTATCTCCTTGGGGAGCTCCGGCGTTGTTTGTAAAGAAGAAGGATGGAAGTATGAGGATGTGTATCGACTATAGAGAGTTGAACAAACTTACCATCAAGAATAGATCTCCCTTACTGAGAATTGATGATTTGTTTGATCAATTGAAGGGAGCCTTAATTTTCTCTAAAATTGACTTGCGATTAGGATATCACAATTGAGAGTGAAAGCCAGTGACACATGTAAAACGGCATTTAGGACTCGATATGGTCATACGAATTCAATGTGATGCCGTTCGGTCTGACTAATGTACCAGCCGCTTTCATGGATTTGATGAATAGGATATTTCATGATGTCTTAGATAAATTTATCATAGTTTTTATTGATGACATCTTGATTTATTCTAAGGATGAGAAAGAACATGTCGAACACTTAAGGTTCGCTTTGCAAAGGTTAATAGAAAAGAAGCGGTATGCAAAGTTTTCCAAGTGTGAGTTTTGGCTTTCACAGGTAGTGTTTTTGGGACATGTTGTATCTGCAGACGGAATCAAAGTGGATCCAGATAAGGTCAAGGCAGTGGCAGATTGGGATCAACCCAAATCAGTCACCGAAATTAGAAGTTTCTTGGGCCTTGTTGGATACTATAGGAGATTCATTGAAAATTTCTCTAGGTTATCCGCCCCAATGACGAGATTCACAAAGAAAGGTGTGAAGTTCGTGTGGAGTGAATCATGTGAAAAGAACTTCCAAAAGTTGAAGAAGAGATTGACCAATGCACCGGTTTTGACTATACCTGATAACTCTGGAGGATTGACGGTCTACACGGATACATTAAAGATAGGTATTGGTTGTGTGTTAATGCAACATGGGAAAGTAGTAGCCTATGCATCACGGCAACTCAAGGATTATGAACGCAACTATCCCACCCATGATCTTGAGTTGGCTGCGGTAGTTTTTGCTTTGAAGATATGGCGTCACTACCTTTATGGAGAGAAGATAGCCATCTTCACCAATCATAAGAGCTTGAAATATTTCTTCACCCAGAAGGAGTTGAATATGAGACAACGTCGGTGGTTGGAGCTGGTAACGGATTACGATTGCGATATCCAATACCATCCGGGTAAAGCAAATGTATTGGCCGATGCCTTGAGTAGGAAGAGCACTAAAAACCTCCAATATCCCATTTAAATGAATTTACCCACTAAAAACCTCATGAAATTGGGCAAAAAATTAGGTAAGTTGAAGCAAACTTACCTCTTTACGTGATCAAACCTCCAAATCGCGATTTCGCCCCGTCAAAATGTCGGGTAATTAATACCCACTGGATAGGGCAATCAACAATAAAGAAAACACAAAGATTTACGTGGAAACCCTTAACGGGAAAAAACCACGGGACAAGAGAAAACTCCAATATTTAAATAAAAATATAAACAATGAGAGAATATTCCTTTAATAGGATATTCCTTTCTTTTGGGATGTTTTTCTAAGGAGGAGGCTTTCTTTTAAAGTCTTCTCCTCTCCCTTCTTATCCCACATCAAGCAATGTGGGACTAAAGATTACAACACAAAATGCACAAATCTTCCTCCCCAAGCTTGCTTCTCTCTCCTCTCCCACTAGTTCTCTCTTCAAAATATCTCACCCTACGTTTGTGAGACATGATTGAGGTTAAAAAAAAAACAATTTTAAAAGATGAAAAGGACCATTTTGCCCTTTTGTGGAGAGAACGAACCAAAAGACTACCCAACCATCCAGTCCATGGTTTGACCCCCAAATGAACTCCGATTCTGGTGATTTTTGGCTTGTTGGAAAGGTCTTTTGACGATCTTCGATTTGATACCTTATTTGCATCAATCGGGTTCTCCATCTCGCCGATCTACGGACGTTCAAAAAAACACTCTTTTACACCATCACGATTAATCTTCTTTCTTTACTTAAACTCTAGGAGAGTTGCTAAGTCATTACAAGGGTCATCCACCAACATTTTGTCCTCTTCCAAACCTTTAAGCTCGACTTGAATGGTCCAGAGTTGTTGCCGACTCGAGGCCTGGGTTCGTGGTCCTGAAACCATCGATTAACGGGTTAGGAATCCGGGGGATTTCCACGAAGCCCCTTACCCGAGATCCCAACAGAGGTAACCAATCCGTGAGGGATTAGAGTAACTGGACCTACCTAAAGGAGGGCTGGTGTTATATCTTAAAGCATGTCTACTATATTAGAGACTTGCATAGTTAGGTTTATAATTGCATCCATATACGTGCATATCATTCTTTATTATATATGTGTTTACCCTGATATGATGTTGATATGCGTGTGAGATGTGTTTCTTTACTGCGTTCGTCAGAATTCATTCTTTTTTGTGTGTTTAATTATATTACACAGATGGGTATACTAAATTAGGAGAAATTTCGTATGACTGGAATGAATGGCAGGAGGAGGCATATTGTCACATCCACCCAGCCGGTACCCCATCTGGAATACCCGGGAATGTGATGCACAGTCTAAGGATCAAGATTCGTAGGTCCATGCCTCCCACATACACAATGACATAGTCATGAACAATAATAATCAAAGTAAAAACAACTAATACTAAGTATCATGAATAAGGTAAGATTAAATAAATCAGAGTGCGGAAAACAACTAATATCAAGGTGTGAACATAATCATAAAGGTGAGAGAAGGTGTGATAACCACCCTCTCAAAGCAACAGAAAAGAAGTGTGATAAAGTTAGTTACATGTCCAAGTATCTAAAAGATAAATCCAAGCAAGTTAATTACAGGTCCAAATACTCCATAAATACACTAGGGAAATGGGGCACTAAGCTAGGGTTTCTTCTGCTCTAATAATAGTATACTCAATGGTACGGATGAAGAAAACCCAGCTCTGCCGCTCCCGCACAACCGTGGGGCTAACCCTGGTGCGAATAGTAATCCTCCTCGGCACCAACACTCGGATCTTCACAGATGCCACTACCCGAAGGGTAGTATCCGAAATCATAGTCCTTCTCGAAGGGGGTGCTATCATAATCTTCGGTACCTGTAGGATAATCTAAAAACATTTGTACGAAAGGAATGAGTTCAAAGAACTCAGTAAGGTAGTTATTTCATAATTAGAAATCATACACATACAGAACATAACATAATGCAATGTGATATGGAACATATGATGCAAATATGATTCTAACTGTATAAATACTAATCTCTAGGGTAGACATGCTTTAAGTCATAGCACCATACTTCTCTGGGTTGTTAGTCACTCCCCCTCAATCATACAAGATATCTTGGGTCTGCCAGGGGAATATCGGTAAAATCATCTAAAAAACCATGGTAAGGGGATCGGTCACCGCTCTCTCACATCACCATTTGGTATAAGTACTGGCGCATGTCACAGTAAAGCCTAGCCCAATGCAAGTCATCTACTCAGTCAGTAAAGTCAGATCCAGATACGTCCATTCCTCGCCCCGGCGATCCTTTCCGGTATCCTTCACACTAGAGTCGGCGTAATCCTGGATTACGGACTCATCAACCCTATTGGTCATCCACAAATAGTAAACAGGAAGCTCTCACGTCCTCACGGGTTGGTTACCGGTCTTGAGCGCCCGTGAGCCTAGGTCTAGCTATTTGCAACCCTACCAATAAATGGCCCCTATCGGGTATCCGTAGCATGGTTTATGTCCCCTACCGGATTGGTTACCGGCCTAGAGCGCCCATCCAACCATACACTACCACGGTTCGTTCGGTCTCAATGCCCTTCCGATTCGGGTCTGACACGACAAGGATAAACCTAGCCACCCAACTAGACAGTCCTATTTATGTCATCCAATAACCCGGGAGAGTGTCGATAGGCACCATCGGAGAACATCCCATACTATTCCCTCCGATGCCCAAGGACAGAAGTGTCAATAGGACACTCCCCAATCCCAAGTTATACGTAGGCAATCACATATTCAAGTTCATCATCTTTCATGCATCCAATACATCTTATCATAAAAGTTAAATCATGATATTGAAATGAATCATCATAGACATAAGTAAACAAGAATAGTAATGTAACATGACAAGAGTATAAAGATTTCAATACTCTATGTTCTAGCACATATATAACAGTCGTATAAAGATTAAAAGTAATCAAGAGATTCTATTCATAAATAAGAACATAAACCATAAGTTGATGATCTATATGTTTATGGAGATAACCATCCTTACCTTGGGTTGAATTGATGATGAATTGAGAATACCAAGAAATAGTCCAAAAGAATTGTTAAGACCCTAAACAAACATTAATAATAAGTTAGAGAAGGTATTGGGAAGATCGGATGCTAATTGGATCAAAACTAGCCAAGGTTGCTGTCAGCAACAACTTTGGTCGATGGTCCTTGGTCGATGGTATCGACCAAAAGGATTGACCAAAATTCTCTTCGGGACAGAATAGTGGATTTTGGGGGTTTTCATTTGAAATTGGTTTTCTGGTGTTTGGATCAATCTGAAACTTGGAGGAATGCTTAACAACAGTAGTAGGACACTATAAGTCAAGAAATTTACCCAATCCAATGGTCTCAACGAAAAGCCCCAAATTGAGCTAACAAGTTCAAGTGACAAACATCATGGCATAAGTTGGAATTGATTGCATTGACATGGAAATGGCATGTAATAGCTAGGGGAACTAATAGAAATTCGATTGGAATCATATAGTAGTGATAAACATGAACATAGCATACTCTACAACTCAGTTTGGTACAAAATGGCATGATGTTAATAGAAAAATTAAGGAATACATATGCTAGGCATGAGATGGAGGCATAGTATCAATGGATGGCTAAGAAGATCATAGGTTAATCATGTGTAGAAACTTGGAGTGGTGGTTGCAAGGTTGCAGCTCCAACTCCAATGTCTCATCAGCAAGATAGGAATATAAAAGAATAGAAAATGGTAGGATAGAGAGTGAATGGTGATTCATACCTTGGTGTGGAAGATGTAGACAAGAATCAATGATAAACAATGAGTTTTTGGTGAAGTGCCCTTCACATTAGCCAAGGAGTTGCTTTGGGAAGCTCCCCCCACGTTTTCAGGTGAGAAAATGATTGCAATAGGGCTCAAGGCTCGAGGTTATAATAAATAGAATGGGAATATTCCATGAAATCATTAACTTGGCAGACTGGGAAACTTTGGTCGATGGTATCGACCAAAATGTTTCTTAGCAAAAAAACAGGTTTACTTCAACAACTTCAAGTAGGGTTTAGAAATGCTATACAAGGTCAATTTGAGTGAGGTTTTCTTCTACAATTCAATCAAGAAGTCTAGTTTCGGGGAATACCTTCGGATTGTGCATAGGAGGTCATTAAGTACTTTAACTAGATTAATCTTCTCCGATGCGCAGACTTTCCTTAAACACTGACAATGCATTTAAGTAATGGGTATCATCATCAATGTCTATAGGCTCGGTCTCTGAATCATGATCATCAATCAGAATGGTCCATAAGTCTCTTCTACCACCGCTTCGGGTTTTCGGACCTAAATACAACAGTGGACCCAGGTTAGGGTCGGGGTCGAATAGGGCTGGATATTACACATATAGCATGTCATTTCTAGAAGTTAGTGGAAGAAGGTTGGATGACTCCCTTTATTGCAAAACTAAAAAAGACCCTCGCTTATGAGAGAACACAAAGAAACAATTAGAAATAATTTAACTTTTGCTTATTCTAAACTCTGTTAATTTTGGGACATATTACATTATTCCTTTTTCTTTGATTATTTCTTTCGAGTATTGGACTCATGTAATTTGTTTATTTAATTGTTTGGAATATTCTTTTTCTTGATTATTATTGCATGCATTTATTATCATTGATAGTAAACCATGGATCTTGTGATTGGGAATCTCACCCACGAGTTGTCGAGCGGGACCGATACTGGCAGGTGGGTGTGACACATAGTTATCATGTCTAAATCATATAACAACAATATATAACATGCATTCAAGTCCTATTACTAATAAGAATGCATCTTGGGTTATATGTAAGTGAACATCCTCACCTTGTTGTCGATTCGAAATCTTTGTAGAATATAACAAAGGATAAGTTCAAACTTGTCAAAGAATCTTAATAACATGATGATTCAATGTTAGAAACAAATCCTAAAGGTTTGGAGATGAAAAGAGGACAAAACCTAGACTTAAGTTTGTTAGCGCTAGGCTTGGTCGCCTTTGTTGGTTGCTTGGGGCAAGAATCCAAATTATTTTGAATCCATATGAGGCCTGAAATTGAAGCTTGAATTTATATATAAAAAAAAATCATTAATTTTGATCGATCGAAATTTCAGTCGAAACTTCGTAATTTCGACCATGCAAACTATGGAATTAAGGCAATTGAACATTGATGATGTTGATGTTAGCTTGTCAAGGGCAGATTTAGTGGGAGAAACTATAGACTTAGAAGATTTATCTTAGTTTGGATATTGAAATTCTATTGGGGATATGTTAATGCTCAATGTCTTTTATTTTCTTTTGTAGGATGTCCTGGTCCTACCCCTAAGGAGGTGTTGACCACTTTCCTGGCTGAGGAGAAGGAGGAGCTACAAGAGTACATCAGTAGTTTGAGAATATTTTGGGAGATATATGGATGCACCATTATGTGTGATGGCTGGACCGGTCCGACAAGAAAATCCATCATCAACTTTATGGTGTATTGTGATCGAAAGACTGTCTTTCTAAAATCTGTGGATGCTACTGGGCAGACAAAAGACCACAGGTATATTCTTGGACTTTTGCAGGATGTGATTGATGAAGTTGGGAAGGAGAAGGTGGTGTAGATTGCCACCGACAATGGCGCCAACTTCAAGAAAGCCGGTGAGGTACTGATGAATACAGCTGGATATAACCTATATTGGACACCCTGCGCAGCTCATTGTATCGACCTCATGTTAAAGGACATCGGCAAGATCAATATTATCCAGAGCACAGTGGAGAGGGCCAAGCAGGTAACAAATTTCATCTACAATCGTACTATTGCTCTGAATATGATGAGGCAGGCATGCGGGGGTGAGCTAGTGTGACCCGGTCCTACTAGATTTGCCACGAATTTCATCGCCCTCAACAGTATTCAGGAACGGAAGACGGGCTTGAGATCCATGTTTTGATCAGAGGAGTGGTTCTCATGGGTTGGATCAAAGTAAGTATTTTTATTTATTTTTTATCTAGAGTCTCTACTATTTGATTTAACAAGTTGTTAACTTCTTATACATTTATACTATGAAATATGAATATCTAGTATGTAGTATTTATTACTAACTTAATGTGTTTGTGATAATTCAGTACTAGTAGTGGGCGCACTGCACAGACGACAATCTCGTTTGATGACTTTTGGAAGAATGTGAAAATTGTGTTGGAGACCTTAGATCCTATAATAAAGGTCTTATGTATGGTTGATTCCTCCTTCAGGGGGCCCACTATGCCGCAATCCAAAAAAAGAGCTAACCCCAGAGGTTTTGTTGCATACTTGAACATTGTTGATATTAGATGGACCACTCATCTGATGCATCCGATGCATAGGGCAGGTAAGTAGTTAGTGTGGGTTACTACTTATTATTATAATTTATAACTTGTAGTAAATATTAATTCTTTGACTGTGAGTTTGTGAATTGTGCAGACCTATTATCTCAATCCAAAATATCGAGACACCGAAAATTTGGGATTGCGGTCAGACCTGCTCGGTGCCGTTATGGAGGTTATTGGGAAATTAGAGCCAAACGTAACGGTCTAATCAAATTGCCATATGGAAGTAAGAACTTAGAAACTTAGAACTTAGTACTTGCTTTTTATTTGTAAAAGAATTTAGTTAACCATCAATACAAATTATTGCAGATAAAATACTTTAGAGATGCACTGGGGACCTTTGGTTTAGTTGCTGCTATTCAAAACCGACAAAATTATGATTCAGGTTAGATGCATGATTACATTTACATTTACATTTTACATATAAGTGATATAAGTAGGATTTTTGTTAAGAATTAAAGTATTAACTTGCATTATTTGTGATAATGCGGTGAGTGGTGGATTCTATATGGGGGCGATGCAGAGAACCTCCAAAGAGTGGCAGTGCGGATCCTCTCCCAGACTTGTTCTGCCTCTGGGTGTGAGAGGAATTGGAGTACATTTGGGATGATTCAATCATTGCTCAAGCTGCGGTAGTTAATGTAGATGAGTACATGGCTTCTCAAGAGGGGCAGGTACATCAGGCGGCTGCCGCCACAGCGGATGAGGATTGGATGGTGCTTTGCCGGCACGCAAGATGATGATCCAGATGACACCCTTGCTCCCAGTCCCAGTCATACTCGGAGGGATGATGATGACGACGGTGGTGGTGGTGGTAGTGGTGGTGGAGGAGTACATGAACGATATCATGTTTTATTATCAGAGGCACAGGATCCCCCCAGAGATACACTGGAGAGACTCAGTACACACATGCCACCCAGGATGACGATCATGGTGGTGAGCTTTATTGTGGTCGTCCTACGAGTTACAATCGGCCAGGGAGGGGGGAGTTTCAGGGGGGGAGTAGCAGCATATGCATGGCCACCATGGGTATGGGTCGTATGGCTTTGGTTATAGTGATGATACTCGATCATATGGCTCATACGGCCATTTTGATCCGATGGACAGGTTGTCAGGAGTGATGGGGTCCATGACCTTGGAGGAGTCTGTAGGCTCCACACCTGCTTATGGCTATGGTGTCCCTTCTGCTTATGGACACGATGATATGTCGTCTATGAGTTCGCACTATGGATATAATGATGGATCTTCCATGAGCTTGGCATCGCAGGAAGGCAGTACATATGGTGGTAGGGGTAATGATGTTTGGGGTTATCAGCATCAGGGTGTCCCACTTATGCCTCCATTTGGCTCACAGAGAATTGCTATGTTGGAGGCAACATACAGATATCCTTTCGATGCTACGATGTCAATTCCGTTCACGTTGCCCTCTTGAGGGGAGTAGTTTTACCGTCATGGATGATGAAAACTACAGAGGCTTGGTTTCCTTGTATGTCAACAACCATCAGCATGACATGTCTTGGAATGACTTCAAGAAAATAATGGAGCGGAAGTTTAATGTTGTAGCCTATGGGCCTTGTACCCAATTATCAACGGAGACAGAGCTGGAAGACATGGATCCACCAAGGCATAGTACTTTGTATTGAGTAGTTGTATTTTTATTATTATATACTTGTATTTTTCTTACTAATTTTCAGTAATATAATAGTTTTGTGCTTATTTATGTTAGTTTAATTGTTTAAAATAAGGTTGTAAAATTACAGTTTTACCGGTATATACAGTCGATTATATGCCGATCTAGAACACCAATTTGGGTGAGTTTTTAGGCAAAACCAACCATTCCATTGTGTTTATTGGCATCAAATTAGGTTATCTACCAAATTTCAACTCATTTGGACCAAAAAAAACCATTGAAACAAGAGGGCGATATTTGGCGAATTGGCTAGCAAAATTTCGGCAATAATTCACCGTTTCGCCCAGTTCGCCGCCCAGTGAATGGGCGAAACGAACGATATTTCGTTCCGTTGTAGTACTTATAAGGATTATTAGCGCAACACTTTTAGGCACTTATCATTTATGCAATTTAAATATTGATACCATCACATGAGGTCACTAGGGTAATGGGCGAATCCACAACCCCAGTTGATAAAGATCAGTTAAGAAGAATAATCCCATTCTACATCATTCATCACGTATGTTCTCATATTGTATACACATCATCAATATAACGTTTCAAATAGAGGATAACATTCAACATCACGCTTACCTTCCGTTTGTGCAAAGTCACACACACATATATTGGTAGATTACAATTTAGAGAGATTCATATCACTAATAAAGTCCAAATAACAACATTTAATAATACACAACATGGCTAGTCAATCCTTACCTTTCAATTCGATTTCTTTCTTAAATTCACAAATTCGGCTCATAAAAGTCGGCGATTAACTTACAAAATTTCCTAATCACACAAGAAGATTAATAGACACATATTAGAAATCAAATAGGTTTCAAAAGAGTCCTTAAGATTACCCAACAAAACCCAGTCTAACAATTTTGTTCAAACTCGCCATTTTAAACTTAGTTTCGGTGAAAATTCAACATTTCGTTATCGATTCGAAGTCGAATCGAAATGAAACTTTGGGAATGCCTAATTGGCAGCAATAGGGTCCTAAGGGTATCATCAATTTGACCCAATTCGATCTCAATTAGAAAGCCCCAAATTTTGGCTCTCGCGAGTGCTCCCGAACGAGTTTGATAGTCAAAGACGTAAAATCGTTTGCAATGATTCGCACAAACCACTCACAAATTAAAGTAAAAGATAAATAAGACTATGTGTAAGCATTCATTACACCTATCATGCTTCAACTACCAAAATCCATCATTTATTGTGAAGAACTACTCATAAAACCAAGCCCAAAAAAAAGGGTTTGATGATTTTTACCTTTCCTAACGATTCCACAATGATTCCGGTGCCGGCATGCTTCCGAATGGTTAGGAACCTTCCTCTCCCTTGGTTTCTCCTCCTCCTTGAGCCTCAACCTCATACTAGCAATATAAAATGCGAGTACGAGTGAAAGAGAGTTTAAAAATAGGGTTTTAAAGAGTAAATCCCGGTGCTGCCCCGAATTGGGTTGGGGCAGTTGACCAGCCGTTCAACTGGCCCAATCAACTGGCCCTTGTTGAGGGGTCAAACAAAGTCCAAATTGGGAGATCTTTGGCTTGCTAGAAAGGTCTTTGAAAGATCTAATCATGGGTGAAATTACCTCATCATTTGGATTTTCCATCATCATTTTACGGACGTGCTGTATCTCCTTTTAAAACCGTCATTACTAAACTTCTTTCTCCTTTTAAATTCTATAAGAGGTGTCAAGTCATCACTAGGGTCATCCACTTGCATTGGGTCCACTTTCAAACCTTCGGGCTCGACTCAGATGGCCCACAATTGTTGTCGACTAGAGGCTTGGGTTCGCAGTCCTGAACACATGCATGGGTTAATGGGTTAGAAATCCGGGGGATTTCACATTCCTCCCCCTTAAAAGAAATTTTGTCCTCGAAATTGACATACCTGAGGCACCAAAGAGGGTAGGATACTTCGCTTGCATTTCATCTTCTTTCTCCCACGAGGCTTCTTCAACTGTTGTTTGTCCTTTCGGTTCAATATCTCATCGGCCTCTTCTTCGTAAAACAATTCAGCACTTAATCCTTCAGGTTCTTGTGGTAACAAGTGTTCCGGGTTCTATATGCATTGACGAAGCATAGAAACATGGAACACGTTGTGTACACCTGACAAGGATATTGGAAGGGATAACCGATATGTAACCGGTCCCACTTTCTCTAACATCTCAAAAGGGCCAATATATCTTGGACTGAGTTTCCCTTTGATATTGAATCTCATCACACCTCTTATTGGCGAGACCTTTAGCAAGGCCCTTTCTCCTACTCGAAGTTCAAGGTCTATCCTTCTTTTGTCTGCATAGGATTTCTCTCTAGACTGAGCTGCCTTGATTATTTTTCTAATTAAGTCAACCATAGCTCCAGTGGCTTCTATCAACTTAGGGCCCAAAACTCTTCGCTCTCTAGCTTCATCCCAGTAGAGGGGAGTTCTACATGTCCGTCCATACAAAGCCTTGAACGGTGCCATGCCAATGGTAGACTGGTAGTTGTTGTTGTAAGCGAATTCCACCAATGCTAAGTGTTCATTCCAACTTCCACTCATGTCAACAACACAAGCACGAAGCATGTCCTCTAAGATTTGGATGGTTCTTTCAGACTGTCAATTCATTTGGGGATGATGAGCTGTGCTCAAATTCAGTTGGGTACCCAAAGCTATTTGCAGACTCTTCCAAAATCTTGATGTAAACCTTGGATCACGATCTGACACTATACTCACCGGTACACCATGTAACCTCACCACATTATCCACATACAACTTTGCCAATTTATCCATGGTGAAGGTAATTTTCATAGGAATGAAGTGTGCCGACTTTGTCAATCTATCAACTATTACCCACACTGTGTCGTTTCCCTTGTTGGTCCGAGGCAAACCCGTGACAAAATCCATCGTGATGTCCTCCCACTTCCAACTCGGCAATCGAAGTGGTTGCAAAAGACCCGCAGATGGTTGTCGAATGGCTTATACCCTTTGGCAAGTCCCACACTTGGCCACAAAGTCCTCATCATCATTTTCAAACCAACCCACCAATGGTGCTCCTTCAAATCCTTGTACATCTTGGTGCTACCGGGATGCACGGTGAACACGGAGTGATGTGCTTCACCCAAAATTTCTTTTTTAAGATCTTCATTCGCCGATACACACATTCTTCCCCTATACATTAGAGCATTATTGGAAGATGAAGAGAAATCAATTACCTCTTGAGGATCCAAGGAAATCTTCTCTAGCTTTTCTTGCAACAAAGGATCTGAGGGCTGTAAGGTAATGATTCTATCTCTAAGGGTAGGCCTTGTTGTCAAAGCGGCAAGAATTACATTAGAATCTTCCGGCAAAATCTCCAATTCCAACCCTATGATGAAGTTCAACAAAGGCTTGCTAATTGCATTAAGATCAAACACTTTTGGGGTGCTCTTCCTACTTAAAGCATCGACCACTACATTTGTTTTACCCGGGTGGTACTGGATATCGCAATCGTAGTCCTTCACTAACTCCAATCACCGATGTTGTCTCATATTCAATTCCTTCTGGGTGAAGAATTATTTCAAGCTTTTGTGGTCGGTAAATATGACAATCTTCTCTCCATAAAGGTAATGGCGCCATATCTTCAAAGCAAAGACCACTGCTGCCAATTCAAGGTCATGAGTGGGATAGTTGTGTTCATACTCCTTGAGTTGTTGTGATGCATAAGCTACCACTTTCCTGTGTTGCATCAATACACAACCAAGACCGATCTTCGATGCATCAGTGTAAATTGTCATTCCTCCAGAATTATCGGGTACAGTCAAGACTGGTGCATTGGTCAACCTCTTATTCAACTCTTGGAAGTTCCTTTTACAAGACTCACTCCACACGAACTTTACACCCTTCCTTGTCAATCTTGTCATTGGGGCGGATAGCCTAGAGAAGTTCTCAATGAATCTCCTATAGTATCCAGCAAGTCCCAAGAAACTTTTAATTTCAGTAATCGACTTGGGCTGATCCTAATCCGCCACTGCCTTGACCTTATCGGGGTCCACCTTGATTCCATTCACTGATACAACATGACCCAAGAATATCACTTGTGGAAGCCAAAACTCACACTTGGAGAATTTCACATATAGCTTCTTTTCTCTCAACCTTTGCAAAGCAAATTTTAAGTGTTCAGCATGCTCCTTCTCATCCTTAGAATAAATCAAGATCTCATCGATAAAGACTATTATAAATTTATCTAAGACATCATGAAATATCCTATTCATCAAGTCCATGAAAACAGCGGGTGCATTAGTAAGACCGAATGGCATCACCTAGAATTTGTAATGGCCATAACGAGTCCTAAAAGCTGTCTTGTACGTGTCACATGCCTTCACTCTTAGTTGATGATATCCAGACCTTAAGTCAATCTTGGAGAATACCAAGGCTCTCTTCAACTGGTCAAACAAATCATGAATTTTTGGTAAAGGATACCTATTTTTGATGGTGAACATGTTCAACTCTCTGTAATGAATACATAGGGGTTGTATGGTAACCATTCTGGCACACTTATTCTGTGCCATTTGCCCACTTTGGCACAGAAGTCAGCAACTCTCTGTTGCTGCATCATGTTGGTCATAACGCTAGCAATGTCTCTGAAGCTTCCAATTTCAGGAGCATCGGGAATTCATTAGGGGTGGGGTTCTCCCCTTGTCTTTGCTGGTCCGGGACCCCAGCAGGCACATCATCGACTCCGAAATTATCAGAACCAATCAGACGATTTCTTAGAAGCACCATTCTGCAAGAGAGCCAAGGATTACAACATCGAAAATTAAACTTGTCAATAATCACTTGGTCAAAAGATTAGAATGCCCTCATCATGCTTAAAATCATCAACATAGCAAGATTATAGTCCAACATTGTTAAAAATAACAAATCACAAATCATGTTTCCACAAAAGCCCAAAAGCAGAAATTTTCCCTTATTGGTCGATACATTTGGTCGATGGCATCGACCAATAGTATCGACTAATTCATATTCTGCGCGAAAACAGAATATATGGCCCACTCGTTTCATTTCAAAACATTTTCATTTCATTCTTGGCTCTGGGAAAAAGTTCTTCTTAAGGTCTCTAAGGGTTTTAGGGGTGATTTGAGGCTTCCAACACTCTTGTAAGCTTGCATTGATCATCAACACAAGTAAGTCTCATTCTCTTATCTTTTCTTGCATTTTCATTTACCATGACATGGTTTTCCTTCAAAACTGCAAAATGTTTGTTGCTAATGGTTGGAATCATGTCTAGAGACGTCTAGAAACATGCTCCCACTAGCCTATAAACAAAACCAAGCATAAAACACAAGATTTCACACACTTAGGGGACGTTTAGAAACATGCTCCCACTAGCCTACAAACAAAACCAAGCATTAAACACAAGATTTCACACACTTAGGTTCCAAAATCACTATTCATTTCAAAATTTTCCAACTTTGCAAACACTTGCCTCATTTTTAAACAAATTTGAATTTTGACATGAAACCAAGTCCCACATGACTAATTTACCATGGGGAAGGTGTTCCCACACTCAGTTTGCCGAAATTCCAATTTTTGAAAAATCACAAACATAGCCCAAAGGGGGATTTTCCTTCTCACATCTTGCTGAATTTTCACTTCCACAAGGTCAAAATGTTAGATTTTCACCAAACGAAACATCCCAGCATGTTTATCCAAGTCTTATGCACATGCTAGTACGTTCAAAACGCATTTTCGCAAAAATTGTAATTTTTCAAAAATTTACGAAAATGCCCTTCATCTAACAAATGTACACGGGGACTAATCAAAATGAAATTTTCTTTCTTGTCTCCACAGATTCATCATGCCCAGAGGAGGACGGAGGGCTGACAGAGGTTCTAGGAGGAGCTCTTTCTCTCACCTCAGGCAGAGTTCCTGTTTGAGCGCTACTTCTACGACATACCGATCGAGTACGGGCGGTTGGTAGTCTTAAATGAGCTAGAGACTTTTCGCATTTGGGAGAGGTTAAAGTCGATGGGATGGCTACCTTTGTACACCACACCATATCCAGTCTACCCAGAGCTTGTCAGGTACTTCTATAGTAACCTGACCTACCGATTCGAGGATGACCCGCGAGATGGTTCTCGGATTGTCATCGGCTACGTGGTCGAGGCATCGAGATCACATTCACCACCAGTGAGTTGGCTACGATCTTGGGGGTGCCGTCTGTACTGGATTTTCATTGGTGGATTCCTCCTCGCACTGACATCATGGAGGCTCTTCTTCCCCACGAGACACACGAGATATGCATGACTCTGTGGGATGATGAGAACTGCTACATGCCCAGGAGCGGCACTTCTATGCTGCCATCTGCTCGAGTCATCGCTCGGTTCGTCGAGCGAAACATTATTCCGAAGGCAGGGCATCACACTAGGGTGATGATTATGGAGGCACTAGTCATCTATAGCATTTACACTGGAGTGCAGATAGACTTGGCTCACATCATGCATCATATCATGATAGACCGAGTTGAGCTTCCTGGGGTCAGGAACTTAGCTTTTGGTCGGGTCTTGACACGCATCTTCCAGTACTTCCAGGTGGATTTAGAGGACGCACTGATGATTCCTGATATAGAGATAGGTGAGGACCTCTGTGCATGGTCGATCAGGAAGATGGGGCTTGGTAATGCAGTTAGATCAGATGATGAGGCCGACATCGACGGGGATGCCGAGGATGACGATGTAGATAAGCATGGAGACGATGATGATCACGGTGGTGCTCCGGCTCTGGATGATGATTGGGGGCATGAGGAGATTCCTGCTCCACGATTTTCCGAGGATGGAGGTCCATCTCACCTGACTTCTGAGATTCCAGGTGTGGCTTCTCATCAGTCTTCGATTCATTCCATACTCGAGAGGATCGAGGCTCGACAGATGAGGATGGAGTCATACATGCACGCTCTAGGTGAGAGGTTTACACGACTCGAGGATGAGTTCAGATTGAGGAGGGATCAGACAGATCGTCGGAGTAGATCACCTAGATAGATAGCACTAGGAATTTCCTTTTATGTTCTCCCAAATGTACTTTCTTTCAGACTTGTAAAAATTCTCTTATGTGATTAATGAGATCAAGTTGTTTTGCTTATATTATTGTGTCTTATTCCATAATCAGTTAAGTTTCATTTATTTAGTTACTAATCTCGATTATCTATTATTCAGCTCTAAGAATAATTGAGTTACCCTTTGGATCTGTAACTCGGAATGTTCCGTCATCGCTTCTGTGGTTAGGGTTTTACTGAACCTGGGGCTCTGATACCACTCTGTCACATCCACCCAGTTAGTTTAATATTAGTCATACATGCACGCTCTAGGTGATCCACAGCCCCGAAGATCCATAGTTCAGGGACCACATCATCCACATCGATGATAACACAATTATGAACAATCAATATTAAACTAACAATTGATAATAATAGATTTCAGAAATGAGATACCAAAGATAATCAGAGTACGGAAGTAAATATCATATCAGATAAATTAAGAAGGCAGTGGGCGGAATCCACTCCTTCAGTTAGGCGGAAGTGGGGTCAAAACTAAATAAGCACAAGTCTCAAGTTATGAAAATAAGTCAAAGTTATTACAATACTTCCAAGTTTAAGTGTCACAAAAAGGGGGGGGGCAGCTACATATAAGTCTCCTCCACAATAAATAAATCTTCTTTAAAAATGAAGACCATGGAGATCCAACATGGCTGTTCCCATACTACTCCAGGGCTAACCCTAATACGTCGGAGGATCTGCTTTGGTACTGTCACCGAAGTCTTCATTGTAGCTAGCCTCTGAATAGTAGTATGAGGCATCCGGGTCTGCCTCAGGGAACATACCATCAGGGTAATCACCTGCAGAGTAGCCTAGCAAAATATTGCAATAGAAAAGGAATGAGTTCAAAAGAACTCAGTAAGGAAGTTATTCCACAACACATAAGCCACAAGATAATCATAAAATGATGCAGATGATATGAGACATATAATGCAATATGATTCTACTCTAAGTATGCTGGTCATCTATGGTAGACATGTTTTAAGTCATAGCACCATACTTCATTAGGTAGTCTCAGTCACTCATCACCGGGGGGAATTGGGTCATGCATCCCTCTCGGACAAATCCATGGTTGGGGGTTTCGGTCACCACTCTCTCACATCACCATTTGGTACAAGTATTGGCGCATGTCAAGGTAAAGCCTAGCCCAATGCAAATCATCTACTTAATCATATCATGTCAGTTCCAGATACGTCCATTCCTCCCCTCTCGAGATCCTTTCCGGTATCCTTCACACTAGAGTCACGAATATTACTCACCGGACTCATCAACCCTATTGGTCATCCACAAATGGTAGACGGGAAGCTCTCAAGTCCCCTCACGGATCATTTCACTGGTCTTGAGTGCCCGTGAGCCCAAGTCTAGCCATTTGCAACCCTACCAATAAATGGCCCCTTCCGAGTATCCGCAATGCAATTTATGTCCTCTCACGGAGTGGTTACCGGTCTTGAGCGCCCACAAATTCACACTACTACCACGGGTTGTTCGGTCTCAATGCCCTTCCGAATCGGGTCTGATATGATAGGGACATCCTAGCCATACATCTAGACAAGTCCTATGTATGTCATCCAATAACCCGGGAAAGCGTCGATGGACACCTTCGGGGAACATCCCATACTATTCCCTCCGATGTCCAAGGACAGAAGCACCAGTAGGGTACTCCTCAATCCCAAGTTATACTTAAGCAATCACATGCCCAAGTTCATCATATCAATTCACAAGATACAACATCATAATAAACATTCGATTCATGACATTGACATAATTCATCATATATTGAAATTGATAAGCATGATAAGACATTGAAATAAAATAATGTAAACACAAAGCTACTGTTGAAAGACATATGTAGCAAGTCTAACATGATAAGATAATGAAATAAAAACCATGTTCACTAGGTTAGGAACACTAGATCAAAATTTCATGTCCTATGTAATTATATCGATAACTATCCTTACCTTGAATTGGAGAAGAGAATGGTCCAAGATCACAAGCAAGTGGCCCAAATAGTCTTAAAACCCTAAACAAGCATGTATGAAAGGTTAGAGAAGAAATCAGAACAATCGAAGATCGAACGAATCGAAACTAGGCAAAAGTTGCTGACAACCAATTCGTTGGTCGATACATTTGGTCGATAGTATCGACCAACAAGCATCGACCAAAAGGATTTCGGACAGCAAGCTGGCTTTTTGGGTTTTGGCCCAGATTTGGTCTTCCGGGTCTCGGATCAATATGAAACTTGGGGAATAGTCTAAGCACAACATAGGGACACTAATTATCAAGAATTTAACATAATCCAATGGTCCATTTAGAAATCCCCAAATTGATTTATCAAGGTCAAGAGTTGTTAAACATGGCATTGGCTATATCTTAATGCAAAATGGGGGAAAAACATAAGGGATTAGGTAGGGAATCACTTAGAAGCAACATTGAATTCATATGCAAGGTGTAGATTAGGTTAATCATAGGCTTCATCTCAGTTTTGGTAAATAAAGCAAGTTGGTGAGCAATAAACCATGGAAATGTGTAGTTAATGATCATGAGGTGAATAAATCATAGTCATATCGGTGAAAACATCAATGTATGAGGTATAGAAGGCTCATGGTAAGGTGTTTGCAAGGTTGCAGCACCTTGGCCATGGTCCCAACAGTAAAATAGAGAAAAGAGGAGTGAGAAAGTGATTAGGAGAGAGAGTCATACCTTGAGAGTGGAACAAGAAAGTGGAAATGAGTGGTTGGCAATGATTAATGGAGAAGATGCTTCACCATTACCAAGGAGAAGTTCTTGAGAGGCTCTCCCACGTTCTCAGATGTTGAAAACGCTAGAATAGGGCTCCAGTCTCGAGGAATAAATAAATAGAAAAGAATATTCCAGAGAATCTTTAACTTGGGTTCAGCAAACCTGTTGGTCGATACATTTGGTCGATAGTATCGACCAATACATGTTTCTGCAGAATGTTACAGAATAGTTCAGCAACTTTAGGTGTGGACTTGGAGGGCTATACAAGGTCAAATTGCATAGGGTTTTCTCCTACAGTTCACTCAAGAGGTCTAGTTTTAGGGAGTACCTTCGGATTATGCACAGGAGTCCGTTTGATATCTCAACTGTCTCACTCTTGATCAGTGCGCAGATTCTAACTTAACACTGATAATGTGCTCAAGGAATGTGCAACATCATCAATGTCCATATACTAGAGTTCCGACACCACGTCATCAACTAGCAGGGCCCATAAGTCCCTTCTACCACCACTTCGGGTCTTCGGACCTACAAACACAACAATGTCCGGGTCGGGTCAAGGTTAGGTAAAAGCTGGATTTTACACCAAGTCTCGCAACTCTCTCTCGTCTCTCTCATCTCTCCCAACTCTCTCAATCTCTCGACTTCGAAACGAGTCTCTCCAACCGATCGTGTTTGGAAGCATTTTTGCAATCGATCCTCTATTTGGAAGCATCTGTGCAGCCAATCTCTCTGGTTTGGAAGCGTCGTACAACCGATCGTTTGGAAGTGTCTCTACAACTGATTAAACACAAGTGTTTGGGAGCGTCTTTGCAACCGATCTATTTGTTTGGAAGCGTATCTGGAACCTATCTCTCTATCGAAGGCCGAAGCCCTCTTGTGTCACTCGGATCCCTGTCTCTGCAACTGATCTCTCTTCAACCGAAGCCGTCTGCAACCCACTTCTTCATCTTCGTTCAATGTGAGTGGAGGTTATTGATGTTTGCCCTATCTCTGCAACTGTTCATAGTTTTTTTTTTTTTTTTTTTTGCGCATAGTTGTTCTGAATAAGAAAACCTGATTCTTTCTTATTTTTCTGTTTGCTAAATTCGTTGTTGCCTGTATCCTTGAGATTTCTGCTATTGTGGTTTTCCTCCCCATGGTTCGCACTCCAGTTTTTAGTGGAGATCAGTGGCTAGATTAATAGATAGTGAAGTAAAATATGTTTGATTTTTAATGTCTTTTAATTATTTAACATATACTCAGTTTCATAGATTGATTGGTGAGATTAGAATATCTATGCCTAACTTGAATCTAGTCTCACGCTTAGATATAGAATTATGTATGAAACTATGAATTCTGTCCAATGAGATTATTGTCTTTTGGGTAGAACAAATGGGATTATGTATCCATTCTGGCTTCCTCTCACTTCGCATTTCTCCTCTTTTATTGTTTTTCATCTTTTGAAGAAAGGTATTAAATTACATGTACACCTCTACATCAAACAAGAAGGCCAATCATTTCACACTCACCAAAAATAGATAGATGATTGAAATTTTGTACAGCTTCAGACCTGGTTGAAAGTATTAGATACAATGATTATGTTTTTTTGATCTCCATGATAATTTCATCTGCTGATTTATTCAGAACATAAATCTAACAATAAAACCTTAAAATAGAATCTGAAAACCGGGTTGCAATACTTCATTAATCATCTCTTTTTGGTTTTAGATTAATGGATTGGAACCCTATGTGATCTGTAGTCCTCAAAGCAGCTTTAGTGTTTGAAGTTTCACTCATAAGTCATAAGTCATTTTTTTCCCTTTTTGAAGCATATGGTTCCTGAAGTTCTGATCATATAGGATACTTGAAAATAGTCCCTTGATGTTGTCTCTTTCCCCTCGATTTTCAGCATGTCATCATCCATCATAGTTTAATTAAAGTTACACATTCTATACACCATCTTTGTTGAGTGTAAACAGAATCAGTTCATTTTCAAAAAGTGTGACTTTTCTTTATACAAGGATTGCAGTTAAATCAGGCTGAGTTAGTTTAATCTGAGACAATACAATAGGGAATATAGAAGATTTGTAATGAGGTGAAATTTAATATCAGAAAATATGTTTGATATTAAATTAATGGTTAATCACTCGATAATGAAGGTGCCACCTAGTGTGTGCCATTAACTGGGATTTGGTACCAAGGAGTTGGGATCCAATCTCTTCTTCTCTCTTTTTGAATATTATAGGCCAAATCTGGTTGCCTTTTAGTGCTGTTGGATTCCACCATTCATGCTTTAATTCTCTCCATCTTTTCTCTTTATGAATAATCTTTAGGGCTGTAGGATTCCACCATTCATGCTTTAAGTTCTCTCTATCTTTTGTCCACATCTCCTTTTTGGTTGATTAAGCTTCAAAGTTAAAGAACAATTAAGCTTAATCTTATATGTATTCAGCATTTTATTAGATAAACCAATGGAAAAAGAAGTTCCTATGGCATCTACAAAGCAGCCTTCATAATCACTTTGTTTAACCTTTATGGCTGTCATTAGAGACTAAAACAAACTAGCCCACCAAGTGGTTGTTTTTGCATAATCTAGAGTTAGCTTTAGTTAGCTTTCCTTCATTTAAAAAAGCATACATGAAATATATATAATTAAGAGTCTTGATGTGTAAACTTCAATTCAAAGGTGCAGCAAAAGCGAGAACTCTATAAGCCCCACCCTTCCTCTCCAAACCCTTTCTTTCTCTAGGAAACCTGTAGGAGAATGCCACAACTGGTGTGGTGGGAGATTGCCCATGTTGGTGCCATAAAAAACCCTCTCCCCAGTCTGTTATCTCTAGGACCAGATCAGCCAAATAAGATGTACTTAGTACCTACCCTGTTTTTTCATAACAAATTAGTTTATATTTACTATTTTGCTCTTGAGAGAGTTGTATTCCAGTATCGGATCAGTATTGCTATTGCTGTTACTGCAATTTTCCTGATCCTAGGAAATGAGATCACAAACCATGCTCCCATATATATATATATATATATATTATTTCTTTTATGAGAAATTAAGATTATTTTAGCATAATAAGCACCTTTGTACACCAAATAACTTGTAAGTGGTAGATCAGTTGCTTGTCGAAATTCCATAAATGGGTTTTCCACATCATTGAAGTCTGGAATCAAAATGCAGCTAAATACTCATTTTGGCAGTCCAAAGAGCAACTCCTGAAATATGATCTGCAATTGTTATCTTTCACTTTTTCTCTATATTTTGTGTAGGGAAGCTAGTAATTAGCAAAACAACGAATAATCTACTGTTGTCAAATCCTTTTTGAACATGCCTCACTTATAGTTTAGTTGGATACTTTACTTTGTCGTCTATTTTTAAAACACAAAAACTTTGTATCAGGATGACAACATCCAGTGTCAATGATGTCAAAAGTTCTTATTTGAAATTCAACAATACAAATTGCAATTGTGGGAACCTAGCTGCAGTCAAAATTTCAACATCAGTCCGACATCCTAATAGGTTATATCAAGTATGTGCATCATTTACGAGGGGATGTAGTTTTTTTCAATAATGGTGTGAACCAATAGGAGAAGTGCGGACACCCACTCCTTCACATGGGATTGAATGAAGCTAAGATGATCTACTAGTTAGGGAACTGTTGAAGTCCTAAAAGAGGGGAATGAAACACATGGAGAGCATAGAGAAGGATGTAATGTTAATTAAACATTTAATGATAGGAGTAGTTGTATTATGTGGTGTATTTTTTTTCTTATTTGGTTCACTTGCAGTGTAGTAGTTTGTTACGTTGTTATGGACTATTAATTGATATTATGACTGCTTTAGTGTAATTTTTTTAAATGTTAGAATCATTGTCAGCACCTTTACTAGTTGTTAACTAGTATAACATATCATCATTATTTGTATGGATTAGTAGTTTCAAAAATGGCAACATCAAGCACTCAAACTGCCACTTGGAGCCAACAAAATACACAGCTTTTTATTGAGATAATGGTTGAGGAGGTTAAGGCAGGGAATAGAACAACATCCACATTCAACAAGGTAGGGTGGAAAAATATTTTGGAGGAATTTCGAAGTAGATCAAACATCAATTATAAAATGAAGCAGTTGACAAACAAATTCAACAAGTTAAGGTAGCAATATGCTAGTTTCAAGAAATTGATGGAAACATCAGAATTTGGGTGGAATCCTGCCTCCAAAACTGCCACTGTTGAGGATGAGTCATTATGGGAAATGCACATCAAGTTAATTTCGGCTATGGTGCCACTGTTTATATTATTTTATTATAATTCGTACATTTTATGGTATTAATGTTTTTTTTTTATAATAGAATATGAACCGTATGCTTATATACAATGACTTGCAATGTTTATGACAGGACAATCCAGGTTGGGCTAAGTTTAGGAAGCATGGCCTTACTGAGTGGGAAGACTTGTGTAAAATTTTTGGAGGTAATTATGCTACTGGTGAGGAAGCGATTACTCCTGACACTGCACTGCAGCCTTCAGTGGACTTGAGCATGGATAATGATGAGTTTGTGGGTGTTGCTAGCTCAAATGAAGATAACATAAATATGTTTTCTAATGTCAATCCTCAGATGTCATCTTCCCATTAGCTTCGAACACCCAATGGACCGGTCCCTCTAATTGAAAGACATGACAAGACTCCAAATGCAAAGAGAAGGAAGAGAAAGAGCTCAGGCCCAGGATTAAGCAATTCTACTGCAGTTCAGTCCTTCTTAGATATGTGTTCGGCAAAGCGGGACAAGTACCTAGCTCAGACTACAGCAACATCCGCTGTTAGTAATGACTTCAGCATTGCTAGGACCTTTGATGTTCTGATGTCAATGAATTTGGATCTCAACACATTAGGCGATGCAATCTTGCATGTTAAGTCGGATCCAACTTTTAGAGAAGTGATAATATGTGCCCCCCCTGAAGTCAAACATCTTACACTAAAGCGGTTGCTTCAGCCTACCCAGCCACCCCATGATCTTACTCAAAGTTTAACCATTTGTGTTTGCATTATGTTTTTTATATTTGCTTTTTGAGGATAATATTATATGCAATTGGTGTGTATTATGTTTGGATATATATATATATATATTTCTAGTTATGTTTTGGTGTGTTTTTTTCATTTTTAGTTATGGATTGTATGGATGATAAGTATTTTGAAATATGGTATGGCCCTTCCTACTTTGAATTTGCAGTGTATGCATGTGTTTGCTTTTAAATAGGGTATGGAATATAGTACTTTGGATTTGCATGTTATGCATTATGTGTGCTTTTTAATAGATTATGCAATATGAAGATAATAGTTGTGCTTTCTATTTGAACATGGTTTATATGATTATTTTCAGGGACTATCGTCATAATATATCAAGTTCTTCCTCTTCAGAAGAAGAGGATCTTATCGAGTTATTAGGTTTGGAATTGCTACTGACGGATCAAACACAAGTTACCCGTGTCCTTGAGCCAATAAGAGATAGCAAATTCACGAGACCGGAACGTGTTAGAGAAATATTAGACGGACACGTAGATCGTGTCTTCGAGAGATTTAAGATGGAATGCCATGTGTTTTATAACTTTGAGGTGAAGATGCGACATCGAGGATGGTTAGATGATACTAGGTACATTTGTGTTAATGAGCAACTTGGTATATTTATGACATTACTTGGTCGAGACTTTAAATATAGAGATGTGGCCGAAGATTTCCAACGTTCGCCTGAGACAATCACAAGAGTATTCAAGAGAGTGTTAAAAGAGAGTGTTAAAAACTTTTGTGATGTTAAGCAGAGAAAACATAAGGCCTCTTAACCTTGATGCAATTCCGTCAGAGATACTCACAAATCCAAAACATTTTCCTTACTTTAAGGTATGATACAAGCTTTTATTATTGGAATACAATCTCCCAAATGCATACTTTATGCTCCTCACCACTTCTATTAATGGGCTTGAGAATGTTCATTGCACTAGGATTGTATTGGTGCAATTGATGGCACCCATGTGCATGCAATGGTACTGGCTGGAAAACAAGTACCATATCGTGGAAGGAAAGGAATCACCACACAAAATGTCATGTGTGCGTGTTCCTTTGACATGAAATTCACATTTGTCTATTCTGGCTGGGAAGGTTCTTCAAATGATTGCAAAGTTTTTAGACAAGCGATTACAGACCCTGTGATAAATTTTCTTCGTCCTCCTCCAAGTAAATTTAATACAACTACTTCATCGATAATTTTTTTATCCCTTCATCATATTTAAACTTATGGGACTAACTTTTATTATCTTAAATTGTCGTAGGTAAGTATTATGTGGTTGACCCCGTATACCCGACTTTATCTGGATTCATGACACCATTCAAGAGTACTCGGTATCATTTGCGAGATTTCAGGGGGAGAGGTCGAGGGCCTAGGACTGCTATTGAACTTTTCAACCACAGGCACTCTTCATAGAAAGAATGTTATAGAAAGGTCTTTTGGATGCTTAAAAAGCAGGTTCCCAATTTTGAGTAAAATGCGTCACGGGTTCACATTACGTACTCAAGCTAGAATTGTCATTGCTTGTTGTGCTATTCATAACTTCATCCGCGATGAGCAAATTGCGGACAAAAAGTTTGAAGAATTTGAAAACCCGCATTGGATATCTGAAGAAGTAATATCGGATCCTGATATTCCCCCTGATAACACCCAATTAGAAGCAAGACAAATGGAAGAGCAAAAGAAGAAAATTGCAAATGAATTGGTAGCAAGAGCGAGACTCCCATTAATCACTTGAAAACATTATAATCTCACTTGATTTTATGTAAGCACCTATGTATGAATTGAACATGCATGTTTAGTTATTTTTAATGTATTTTATATTTATCTTTTTAAATATTTTATTGTAAAAAATGTGTCCATTTTGGCATAGAAGTCGTACAGACCATACAAGATTCTGTGCCAAGATGGGCCAGAGAAACGTGCCCATCCGTATCTAACCATACAAGATTATGGCAATCATTCTGTGCCAAATTTGCCCACTTCAGCACAGAAGCATAAAAAATGGATTTTGTGCTGAAGTGGGAATTTTGGCACAGAATGGTTTCCATACAACCCCATAATCTCATGCTTCCATCCTTCTTCTTCATGAACAACACTGGAGCTCCCCAAGGAGATACACTAGGGTGGATGAAACCTCTACCTAGCAACTCATTTAGTTGGTCTTGAAGTTCTTGCAATTCCATGGGTGCCATCCTGTATGGAGCTTTGGACACAAGTGCAGCTCCAGTTACTAGTTCAATGGCAAAATCCAACTCTCTTTTTGGAGGTATTCTGGGTAATTCATCAGGGAACACATCCTTAAAGTTCTTTACTACTTCAATGTCTTCAATGGGCTTCACTTCCTTCTTATCTTCTATAAGAGAACATAGTTTAGCACCTCCAACCAGTTCCTTGACTTGGAGTGCCGCCACTATAGTTTTCTCCCAATGCTTTCCCAAATCACCTTGTAATTCAAAAACAGAGCCACCAACTGGATGAAATTGGACTTTCTTCTCAAAACATGAGATGACAGCCTTATGAGCTTTCAGCCAGTCGATGCCTAAGATAGCATCAAAGTCCTTCATATCCAATTTCACAAGTTGAGCCTCTAAATCTTTTCCTTCAACATATATAGAACAAGGTCCAACTACTTCATCAAGTTTTACTAGAGATTGAGTGGGTGTACTAACCACTAGTTCATAATATAATTTACTAGATGGTAAAGAAGTACGCCTCACAAATGATGATGCAATGAATGAGTGTGATGCTCTAGTGTCAAATAATACAAATGCAGGAACTGAAGCAATAAGAAGTGTACCTGTCACCACATCATGACTCTGGTCTATCTCTTTCTGAGGTGGCCTGAGAAAAGTATTAGGCTGACTTCCTTTCTATGGACAAAAGCGAGCCATATGTCCGGGCTTCTTGTAGATGAAGCATATGAGCTCTCCTTGACCTCGAACTGGGTTGGGCCAAGCTGTAAGCCTAAGACCGTTGACAGGACGTGGATTTGCATAGATAGGTCCTGATGGTGGAGTAGTACCAACTGGCCTCATAGGTGCATCGCTATTTCCTCTACCAAACCCTGCTCCTCTAGGTTGAAACTGCGGAGTGGAGTAAGTGAGGGCCTTGTAAACCTTCCCCAATTTCTGGTTTATATAAGGACGGGACCCTTATTAGCTAGACTCCTATGCAGATGGTAGGTCTCTCTTTCACATTCCTTAATCTTCTTCGCTGCTTGCACCACTTGAGCATAACTCACGATAGGTTGTACGGCCATATAAGTTTTGATGGTTGGCCTCAAACCTTTTGAAAATTTCTTGGCTTTCTCCAAATCAACCCTCATAAAAATCGGAGCAAAGAAGAAGAGCTCCTCAAACTTCTGTTGATAATCGAGAACAAAGAGAGGTCCTTGCTGAAGTGCCATGAATTCAGCTTCCTTGGAGTCTCTTACCAACATAGGGAAATAGTTTTGACAGAACGCTTCTTTGAAAATTTCCCAAGTGATCACCGGATGCTGCGCTGCTAAGACAGGTTGTGTGTCATTCCACCATGCATTCACCTCGTGTTGAAGCTTTTGTTCTGCGCATACTATCTTCTGTTCTTCATCACACCTTAAGTGACGGAAGGCTTTCTCCATTTCCCTTAACCATTTATTTGGGAACAAGACATCCTTTGTGATCCCCATGAATGCTGGGACACGAAGCTTGAGGAATTGCTCCATCAGTCTGCTGTGAGATACCAAACCAAAAGTCCCATCATTCCCTCCCTGAGCGGAGGTTCCAACACCATAAGCTTGAGGTGCAGGTCCGTTCCCTATAGCGACCACTCCTTGCATGAGCGCATTGATTTGAGTCTGCTGCTGCTACATCATGTTCGTCATAATATTGAACACATCTTGAGTTGTGGCCAAAGGTGGTCCATTGGGTAAGCCACCACCTTTAAGGAGGGGTGTCTCAGTATTTGGTGGAGGAACTCCACTCCCTTCTTCATGGCTTGAACCACTTGTTTGGCCCAAGCCACTCCCATTTCCAACGACTCGGTTCCTCAAATTGACCATCCTGGCAAGACCAAAAATTTTCATAATTTTCAAAATTACAAAAGCTCAAGCTTAAAATATCCATCTCTAGTATATAATTAAAAAAAAAAAAAGCATTAGAAACATAAGCAAGCATTAAATCCAATAGATAAATAAAAAAGAAGCCCAAAAGATCCAAAAATTTTTTTGGGGCCCCTGGGGGTTGGGCCGATCGCACGTTCGACCGCCCATCCGACCGGGTATCTTCTGTCTCTGGTAAACATTTGTTTACCAGAGACCCAAGAAGGACCGGTCAGTCGGTCGGTTGGATGGCTGGTCGACCGGCCTGTTCATATCCCAGGCTTCTTCTGCCGAGCGCGTTACACGCTGCTGCGTTGCCGCACGCGCGCTCCCAAAAGGGATGGGGGGTCGTTTTATACGACCGCCCAACCCAGAAAAGTTACTTTTCAACCATTTTTTTTTTCACTTTTACACTCTCCACTCCTTTTCTCACTTTTCTCACTTTTGGGTGAAATCTTCCATATTTCTCACCTAGATCTAGCCGTGTAGGACGTCCGAACTCAAGATTTAACAGCATTTCCTCTGCGAAATCACAGGTAAGCTCTCTCCTCATACCATTTTTGTGAGATTTCGGCTATATTGGTGATTTCTAGCATTTTTGTCTGTGGGGTTTCAAATATTTTTGTAGATCTGTAACACTCACGACATTCTCTTCACTTTCGTATAATTTTTTTCTCAAATCTGCACTTTTTCCCATGTCAACTTGCTAATTTTTGCGAAAAAACACTAGTCACGCACTATTCATTTACTGTTCATATCACTTAAATTTTTGAAATTCCTTCTTAATTTCAGATGGCTTATTGAGGTGGTGGTTGAGGACGCATGGGTGGGCTCGGTGTGGGTTGAGGGCGAGGTCGGGGAATCCAACAACCCGACTTATTCCGCACGGTAGAGGCCGAGCAATTATATGACTTCTTTCAACACCGACCCATAAAGTATGGGCGGTTTGTCGAGCCGCTCCTGATTGCTCCGTTCCGTATCCAGGAGAGATTTGCAGCGTTACGGTGGGGCTGCATGCTTGACTTGGACGAGCCAGCCTACCCCGATCTCAATCGGTACTTTTATAGCAACTTAACATTCGTACTTTCCGTCCAGTCTTGGGTACAAGATACGTTTATCGAATTTGATACCGAATTTCTAGCTACTATCTTGGGGGTACCGTATATTCCTGATGAGATGAGGTGGATTCCACCCAGTGGTGGGGACGACTCCATCCACTATATCGAGAAGTTCCTTATATTCTCGGTGTTATGCGATCGAGAGTGCGATCATGTGCGGCGGGGTAGGTACATGCTCTCTTCCCCTAGACTTATATCCCGCATCGTAAGCCACAACATCTTGCCCAAGGGTGGGCATCAAAATGAAATATCCATCATGCAAGCTTTCATCACCTTTGCACTTTATGTGGGATATCCCATCGACTTGGCATACATTATACAGCGTGCCATGATTCACCGGGTGCTACATCCTGAGGTTTCCATCCTTGGGTACGAGCGTCTCTTGACCCGCATTTTTAGGTACTTTGGGGTGGATTTCACCAATACTGAGGAGTTGAGGACAAACATGGGGAGAATATTGGGAGAAGGCTTCTCTCACAAATGGATATTCAGGATGGGCCCTATTCTCCGGTTCTGCTCGCCGATGGCGAGGAAGGAAGGCCCCAGGAGTAGCGCCACCTGGAGGAGGGCGGGTCTTCCCGTCGTAGGAGGGCCCCACCGGCACCTACCATTGACTTAACTCAGTGGGCTTCTCTCTCAGCCCAAATGGGAAGGATAGAATAGAATCAACACTTTATGGTCCGCGGAATGAGGGACATCAACTCTCGGGTTGAGCATTGGGAGAGGTTCCTTCACCAATACATGCCTCAGCCTCCGCCTCTACTAGAGCGCTAGAGGTCTTGGCTCTACATCGCTCTCTTGTTTGGTTTCCCTGGGTTACTTCACTTGGTTCCATTATGTTTCGGACTTATGTTTGTATTATTATTATGCGTGTTTGTCCATGCTTGCACTTAACACTTGGGTTGTAATATTTTAGAACTTAAGCATTTTATTAGTTATTCTTTGAAGAACAATGAACCACAACTTTATGGGCTGTCAGCCAATCTATTCCCAAGATAAAATCGAAGTCCTTCATATCCAGGATAACTAAGTTGGCTTTCAGATCCTTCTCACAAACCAAGACAGGACATTCTTCTAATACTTTATCTAGTTTCACGACAGATTTTGTAGGTGTACTAATCATTAAACAGCTAGATAAGTCCTTGGGTGTTAAGTCAGTCTTTTCAATAAATGTAGATGAGATGAATGAATGAAATGCACCCGTATCAAATAGTACAAAAGAAGGTATAGAAGCGACTAGTAATGTACCTGTCACAACTTCATGGTTTGCATCCGGTTTAGTACCAGTTATACTGAACACCTCTTCCAGACGGAGGAGTAGGAGTACTCTTCGTCACAGGGGCAAACGGTTGACTCGTCTTCTTAGGGCAATCTCGAGCGAAATGTCCGGTCTGCTTACAGAGAAAGCAAACGGTTTGCCTTGACGCAACTAGAGGTACTGGCCACGGGAGGCTTCGATTTACCGGTCTAGGATTAGCATTCACTGACCTATTAACTGGAACACTCATTGGTAGTCTGTTTGTGCATATCCTGAATTTTCGCCTACACTCCTAGGCTGAAAAGCAAGAGTAGGATAGGGTGTAGGTCTAATGAATCTCTTTTCCGTACGATTCACTAATCCGAGATTCCTTGGTTGCCATGGCCTTTGAACACGAGCGCTATCATTTCTCGTCTCTTCCAGTTTTCTTTGCATTCGAACAATCTGGGCATAGCTTTTAATAGGATGAACAATATGATAAACCCTGGTTGCAGATCACAATCCCTTTAAAAATTTCTTTGCCTTCGCACGATCAGGCGTCATAGATTCTGGGGAAAAGAAAAACAGTTCTTCAAATTTCTGTTGGTAGTCAAGTACTGACAGAGTTCCTTGAGCTAAAGCCATGAACTCGGCTTCTTTAGCATCCTTCACTGCTTCTGGGAAATAGTTCTTGCAAAATGAATCTTTAAAAATTTCCCAAGTAACTACACCATCATGTAACTCTTTAAGAACCGGGCGGGTAAAGGTCCACCAAGCATCGGCTTTATGCTGAAACTTCTGTTATGCAAATAGAATCTTTTGAGCTTCAGAGCACTGCAGGTGGCGAAAAGCCTTCTTTAGTTCCCACAACCACTTGTTCAAAAATAGTGTGTCCTTAGTAACGCCAGTAAAAGTAGGCACTTGCAGTTTCAGAAAACTCTCCATCAGTCGGGAGTGGGGAGTTCCTGCTAGCCTTTCTACATTAGTGACAATGGCATTAGGGTTTCCATTAGCAGCAGACGGGTCTCATTATGTAGAGTCATAAAATCCATCATCATCTGATTAAACTGCGTAGCTTGTTGCTGCATAATATTTCCCATGATATTAGCAATATCCCATAAACTATTTACCGGCGGAGCACTAGGTGGTTGAGTAGACGTTTCACCAGTCAGTGGAGTCTCCTGATCAGTGCCACCATCAGGTATGGTTTCACGCAGTATGTCTTCATTCTTAGTACTGTCAGTACCAACATTGCGATTCCTCAAATTAACCATTTTGCAAAAATCGAGAGGAATCAAACACCGGAAATTGAGGCTTTGTTAATGTCCAATTGAATCCAAAGTTGGGACAACTCAAATTAGGTTTAAAATCATCAATATAGCTTTCAAACAATCAATCATAGGCTCAAAAATCAGAATTTCCAAAATCCAACAGCATTTGGGCTTTCTGCCTTGGTTGGTCGATTGGTTGGTCGACTGCCCAGTCGACCAATCACTTACTCCGCACGAAATTCAGAGTTTTAAGCCATATTTCACATTCCAAACTCATTCTAAAGAGTCAAGGCTTGAGGGTTAGCTCTGGGGTAAAGCTTTGCTAGGGTGTCTAAGTGTTCTAAAGCTTTCACAAGGCTTCAACAACTATGGTTGGGAAAAATAATAGTGAGACGTCTACGTCCATAGGGATACTTCCTAGGTATCCAATCAAGTTACCATTGAACTATCCAAATTGGAGAAAGGCTCCAGTACATCACAAATTAGATACGTGGGCTAGACTTAAGGTACAATGACATCCTTTATTATCTTATTATGTTATTAATTCATGAGGGTTAGACATCTACTAATATATCTTTATTAGGATAAATTTAATGTGTCAGATGAATGTCAACGCATTTTTTTAATAAAATTAGGCCATGCATAGCGGGATTTTAAGGTAAAATTAATGAGAGAAACAAAAAAGACCTCAACATTTATGATGCTCCACGTCCTACTAGTCCAATAGAGGTTCTAGCAAATCAATAGGAGTACCTCAAAGTTAGGAGGACATCTGAAAAGTGAAAGGTATACAATTTTTTAAGCAGTCCTGCAATTTTAATATTTTTTTATCATTTTAGAATTCTAGTTTTACTTTACCCATTTACTTGTAAAATATATGACAATCATGAGTTTGATGTATGGTAGGAAATATCTGCAAATAATAAAAGCAGCAGAGAAAAACAGAATATATCTTCTACAACTGGTCAGTAGAGTTTTGCACATGTTGCATATGAGATGGTAAGTTTCTTATGCACATCTTGTGAAATTCAGTAATATCATCAATAGATGTGAATTCATTTTCCCTAGTTGTCATGTTTGGTTGTTTAGAGTTGAGGATGTTACAAAAGTTAAATTTTATAAGAGAACTCACCCAAGAAAAGATGGTAGCTTCATAAATTCGGCTGCCAGAGAGATTGTGGTAAGATCTTTTGTTTCGATTAAAAATAGTTTATAGAGAATACCTAATATTTTTTATCATGTTATAGACTAACTTATTTTACATTTGTTTATAGGAAAAACTTGATAATGAATTAGAGAAACAACTACAGAGACTGCTTTTGAGGTAGTCATTGGGAAGGAACGTCCAGGGCGGGTTCGTGGTGCAGGTGCAAGAGTTACACTTACTAGTCATCACCTCACTCAGAAAGATAGTGAGATGTGATTGGATAGAGAACAAAGTCAAAAATTGAAGAGTTGACGAATGAGATCAAATACATCAAACATGAATTAGTGGAGGAGAAAAAAGTAGTTAGTCAACTTCGGCTTGAAAGGACCCATTTAACTCAACTTCTAATGCATAGGTTTGGTCACAAAGTTCAACTTACTTATGTAAGTGTAAAATGTCTTTATGAATTTTATTGTTTTATTTTCGTTATGAATTATTGACATTTTATTTGTACAGCTGATAATGGAAGCTGTTGAGGTCCTTTGCTAGAGTTGGACTGCGAAATCCACAGAAATTTGAAGGTTATTTGCATCTGCCTTATGATACTCTTTTGTTTTTGTTTGATTATTTGCATATGCACTATAGTATGGCATGCATATGGTAAAGATAGAACCATTGTTTTGTTATTGTTAGTTATGTTTAAAGTTAATACTCTATTGTTAGTTATCATTCATGAAGACTCATTGGAGATTTCGGCCAAAAAGAGGAACCGAATACTCTATTTGTCTTTCAAAATAAATGAGAAACCATATGACTTTAGTTATATAGATGCTATCAGTGGGAACCTTCCTATGAGTCTCACCTTGACCCACTTTCCCACATACAAAATGGATAATTGGCTCTTTCACCCAGAAAAAGAAAAAAGAAAAAAGAAAAAAACTGGATAACTGGCTTAGTTACTGCAAACCATAAGCCAATGGGTACTTTACTAGTGACTGATTGAGCCTGTGGAAACCTACCCAGTGGAAACTGGGATTCTGGGAACCTTCAGATGAGCCTCTCTTCTTAATCCATACATGCACCATTCCAATTAAATATCTGTTCGGATTAAGTAGTTGGACCCTTTTGGAGAAGACAAACCCAGACACATGATTCATGATAACCTTTTCCGGTTGAACCAATGGGAACCTTGGTCATTTGAGTCTCACCATGATCCATTATTCCAAATATGAAATGGATAAGTTGGTTGATCCTTGTGCAAACAATAAATATTCTCAGGATCTCTGCACATGTAGCAAAGAATCAAGATTTGTACAGTTACTTGGTTAGGTCTGGATCTTTTTCTTGAAGTCACAAATTGATTAAGAAATAGAGTTGACTCTTATACGATAACCTCCCTCAGTTTCCACACTTTTGCTTAGTTCATTGTCACAAACTTAATAATATGGATTAATGAGTGATTAATGTATTTCTAACTACCTTCTTTCTTTCTTTTTTATTTATGTTTAGGAAATAGCACCTTTAAATGTGGAATGTGGAAACAAAATGCTCTTTTTATCAGGTTAAATCTTCATTTATATGAATTTAGTAGTAATGTATGTTCCGTTGAGATTTGGTTGGACTCTTGACATTGCAGTAGCCTAGATAGGAACTGTAACACAACCACCTCAGTAAGCCATAGAATAACTGAACTAAAATCAGAATTAGGACCAAGAACCAGTAACATACTGACATAGGTAGAATGGATAATTACAACAGAGCACCAGAAGTTTACCCAGGCTATGAATCTCAAAATGATGACATTATCATCTCCTGGCAAAATACTCAGATTTAGTACTCTTGTATTGATCATTCTCTATGTGCAAGGAAAACAAGAAAAGGCAGGAGTTACTTATATTTACTATTTTGGAACCAAAAATTTCCAATACAAATGCCTGAAAATGAGAGGTCAAAGTGACTTGAGAGTAGTATAGGGGAACTTTTGCAGGTCAACTGCCTCCCTTCTGGTTGAGAATGATCTTGTCACCAACACTCAGGGCAATTCCCTGGGTTTGGCTTCTTATCCTTATGTACCCCCCCCCCCCCCCCCAAAAAAAAAAAAAAAAAATTCCCATCTGCTTGTTTCTCCACGCTGATATTAACCAATGCATCCTCCCCAAACACACTCTTTGCATAGAGATTAGCAGCCAAGAAACCACATTCTCCATCCATTGCAGATCTGAAACAAAATCAACTGACTGTAAGACCCCTAAGAAGAGCATGTGAAAATTAATAAGGTTCCAACAAAATTTCCGCACGGAAGACTGCATAATACTTGTATCTGTGTATAACATGGACAACATATGGGCCAAGAGGACCTAGTAAATGTGAAGGAAAAAATGAAGACTTGCCATTAGGGAGCTTCAAATAAGAGCAAGATGAATTGTACACAACTTCAAGTGAGAACTAGACTACTGTAGGATAGTACATACACTTCCAATACAGGAGTACAGACAGATGGACCGGTTGGGGCAGAGCCTATTTGCAGGTTTTGATTTTTACACTTGTGCCTGAAATTTACTTGGATGAGATACCACTCCAAGAATCAGATTTTTTCAGGAATGTTATTTGTCAAGATGTTAAAGATCTCTAATAATAGTACTTTTATTTGTTTGCTATAATTATATCAAAGACCCTATAACTCAGTTTAGTATATTTTCATTCTTCTTTGTATGTAACATGAACATCCCATTTGCACTGATTAATTTTCTTCATGACTTCAATAATTAGGACTTGGAGAAGAAGATGAACTGGAAGAGCAATTGGGAAGGTCAACTCGAAGGGTTTGTTGTGTTGATCTACTGTAATGATATTTAGAATTTGTGTAATGAAAATAATGAGCTATCTAGTGCAACACATTAGTGGAAAAACACTTGTATATAATGAGCTATCCAATGCAACACTTAAGTGGAGGGTTTTCCTACTAGTGTTTTTGTTGATTTGTTTCCTCTTTGTCTCTCTCATTCATTGTATTAGGTTTCTATTTGATACTTCTTTCTCTAGGCTTATCCCCACATTTTGGTAAATCCTAGAAACTACCACTTGTTTTTTTTGATTGGATGGAGGGATAGGACTAATTATAATGATCTTTCTTTTATTAGGTAATCCAATGGGAGATGGTTTTGGTGGCAGAAGTGTTTATGAGAATTAATAATTAAAAAACAAAATTTGGCGGCATAAGTCATAGAATATAACGACATTTAACAAGTGCCGTTGAATATTATATATTCGAACTTTTACAATGGAGTTTTCAAAACGTCGTGAAAAAAACACATCAACCACAATATATGGTGGTGTTTTGAGAAAACGCCGGCAATTAAAGGATTCTAAAACGCCGTCAATGAAAAAACATATAATGGTGTTTTTGAAAAAACTGGCAATATGAAGACATATGACAGTGTTTTTAATAATCAAAGGCAATGTGAAGATATATAATGGTGTTTTCTTGAAAATTGATGTCATAAGTCCCCATCACCGGCATTTGTTGATTGTGCCGCGGTTGTAATACGACATTGCTTGTGCCTGCTTTTTTTCCAGTTTTTAGCAAACGCTAGTAATTGTTTACAGCGGCATTTGTAGGCTTCCCGCAGCATTTATAAAGCACCTCCATAAGACCATTTTCTTGTAGTGAATTATTTATTTGGATGTCTTTATATTTGTTAGTACTATTTGGGTTTATTTTATTTTATTATTATTAAATTGTATGGTTGAATCATCATTATTTGTATGAATTAGTAGCTTCTCGAAAATGTCAATGTTAACACTCAAATTGCCAGTTGGAGCCAAGAGAATACCAAACATTTTATAGAAATAATGGTTAAAGAAGTTAGGGCTTCCAGCAAAACAACATCTACATTCAATAAGATAAGCTAGAAAAACATTTGGAGAAATTTAGAACTAGGTCAAATATCAATTATGACATGAAAAGCTGACAAACAAGTTCAACAAGTTAAGGCAACAATATGTCAGTTTCAGGAAATTACTGGAAACTACAAGATTTGGGTCGAATGCTATCAACATAACTGCCACTATTGATGATAAATCATTTCACATCAAGGTAATTTCGGCTATGTTTATTATTTTATTTGTTTAATTGTTTGTTTGTTTGTTTGTTTGTTTGTTTGTGGTATTAGTATTTTATTTGAAACAATAGAATATGAATCATAGACTTATATACTACTTTGTGCAATGTTTACGACATAATAATTCAGGTCATGCTAAGTTTAGGAGGCACGGCCTTCCTAAGTGAGAAGGTTTGTGTAAATTTTTGGAGGTATACATGTTACAGGTGAGGAAGTGATAATTCTTAATACTACATTGCAACCTACAGTACAAGATCTGTGCTCAACCATACAAGATTTCAGTACAGATTCTATGTCAAATTTGCCCAATTCAGCATAGAAGCATAAAAACTGCATTATATGCCGAATTGAAAAATTTGACATAGAATCATTGCCAAACAACCCCAAATTAACCTGGGTATTGATGTATGCACCAAAACAGTAGCTTCCATGCTTGTTCTTGTGTTTCTCCTTCAGGGTACTTTCTACTAATTCCTTCCTCAATATACAAGTCTTTGAAAATGGTTGGAAACAAACAGATTTTCCACCCTTGGTGTGTTGCTGTATGTGATATTAACTTGATTATTTTTTCTTTGGATGTTGGCAATGTGGGGCGAGATTCACTCTGCCTCATTGTTGTATTTGTATGTGAAAGAAGATCTAATCGCTGGTTTTTTTTGCATGATCTCTCATGAAATTTGATGGAGGTACCTCATAGTGTTCCTAGTTGGATACATATGCTTATATCTAACAGAAATCTGAAAACCAAGAGAAATCTTTAGAGTTGAAAGCTGAGTGCATCTGAATTCTTTCACATGTCTCACCATGTTTCAATCACGGAATAATACATCGCCGATAAATCGTGAAATATCGGCGAAAATTCAGTGTGTCGCTCAAGACCGATACGAACCCCACCTGCGATAAGAAATATACCAAAAGTCGCCGGAAATTTGTCGACAAATCGACTGAGTTCGCTGAATTGGCGAAATATCGGCAAAAGGCACCGTTTCTCTGCATTTTCCGGCGAATTTTTTCACTTGTTCTGCTACTTCCATTAACTCTGTTGTTGCTTCTTTTGTGAAACGTAGATCAAAGGATTGAGAATAAGAATTGCCAAAAAACAGAGGAAGCACCTCAAACCACACTCAAAGACAAGCCACGTCCGTCACCGCTACAACCCACCACTGTTTCTCCCTCTTCCTCTCTCTGCAAAATCATCTCCAGCGAACAACAAACCCCTTCTCTATCTCTTTATGCTTCTATTTGCAAAAATCTCCTGCGATCAACGAAACAAACCTCTTTTAAGTCTCTACTTGAAATCGACTTTTTTTCTTTGATGGTTAAGCTTCATCTATTCATCAATGGCGATTGTAGAAAACTAGAAAAGTAAGGGCATGACTCGTGAGAAAGAAAGAGAGAGAGAGAGAAGTCTTAAAGTGATGTGACATCTCTGCTTTTGTGTTGGGAGAAAAATCAAGAAGAATCATGCGTAGTTTTGGAAAAATATTAAAATATCCATCAAGGAGTGTGTGGTTCCATGACGGGACCCATAATATTTAAATTTAATTCTTGTAAATGTCGGCAATATTTCGCTGACCACCGACACCCAAAATTAAATCAAATTTTTGAACCATGGTTTCAATATGATAAGCTGCTGGGAGTATAGTTTATCATATGGTTATTACTGAACATCTTCCATGTATTACTATTTTTCATTTTCTATAACTAATCAGTTCAGATTAAATTATACAATTTCAAAGAACACCTCATGTACTTTATGCTTTTCTAATTGCTGATTCATATAACTGTTATGAGCATTAAAACAGTTCACTTATGCATACACCTGAAGTAAGACAGCAGGTTGACCTTACTAAGGAACCTGAAGTAAGACAGCAGATCCCTTCATACTCCAACTGAATTCTAATGAACCTGTTTGGCTGGCTTGTTTTGTTGTTTGCTCACTTGCACCAATTCGAAGGGGGTGTGAATTGATGTTTAATCTTTCCTGGAATCATCAGCATGAATGGTTGTTAGCTAATTCTTGACATGTCACTATCATCTTCTTCTGTGATATATTTTTAATTTTATTATTGTTTCATTTCTTGCCAATTCATTAGTTTTTCTCAATTTGATCCAAAATTGAGTGCATTTAAATTTTCTTTATAAGTCAGAAACTGCATTCTTGCTCTAAATATTCAGATCTAGAAATATGGAACTGATGCATCTTTCATTAAATTCAGATCTTGGATGAATGCCACCTTGATCAAATCATGATAAGCCTGGGTCTGATATGTTTCCAGCACTATTAGTAAATTAAAAACATGAGTTTCAATCGTAGGTTTGTTTCCAATTTCGGAGTGATTGGATTGTGAGCCGATTAAGTTAGCAAGTGAACATTTTCCTCTGAGGTTTTTGAACTGATTCATTTCAAGCTCTTGGCTTTATGCTTGGTTGTGTTTTGCTGCAAATTTATGTCATTGTCACTCTACCTCAGGAATAATGAAAGCAGATCTGTTTGATTTTCAAAGCATCACTTCTCTAATCATGTGTTGCACATTTTATTAAATATTCCTTTACTTGTGTTCACCCTGTCCTCCCATTTCAAGATGTCAACATCTAGTGTTAACGAGGCGAGAACTTTTTACCTGAGATTTAAGAACACCATACGCAATTGTGAGCAACTGGCAGCAGTCAGGATTAGCTTTAAGACATGCAAGAATCTTGAGAGGTTGTATCAAGGGTGTGTTACTTTCCCTAATGGATGCTCCTTTTTTTGTTGGTGTCAGCCAATAGGAAAAATACCCCCACCTACTACTCCATTGGGTATGCAAACACAGCTAGAAGAACCACTAATGACAAGTTTTGAAGTCTCAAAATAAGGGAGTGCAACAGTTGTGACGAAAAAGCGTTTGTGCTTTCCCAATCTGGACTTCTATTCTTCGGTGCCCCCAATATTGAATTCTGGTTCCAATTCTGACTTGGTGTTTCATAATATTAAGAGCAAATTGCATTGACACTCCAAAATGGAAGCCTTAAAGCACTGACACCCCACATTATGTTTAAAAAACACAAAGACCCCAAATTTGATTTTTTATTGGATATATTTGTCCAATTTATCACTAAAAACAGTCTAAATACTGTTAATTATAGGGATATTTTTGGAATTGAAACAAAATAAACATTGACTTAACTGTTTTCAATGATAAAATTGGATAAATATATCCAATAAAAATCCAATTTAGGGGTTTTGTGTTTTTTAAACATAAAGTGGGGTGTCAGTGCTTTAAGGTCTCTAATTTGGGGTGCCAGTGCAATTTGCTCTAATATTAATGCACTTCTCCCTATGGCTTCAGTCCCTAGTCATTGAATCTGGATTTACTCGAGTGTGTAATTAGAAGAATGACAATCATAAATGGGTAGACCCGTCCAAAAGTTGGCCTTTCAAGGAACACATTCGAGAAGGGTATTTGATGCAGGAGATCAAAGGTCATACTTGACGTCTCAATGCAGGAGGAACCAAGCCAACACTGCTTCTATTGCTACACTACTCTTATGAATTGAGTGCAAAAATAGACCTGCTTTCTGAACCATCATCTGCAGTTGTTTCTACTGGATATTCTCAACTAATTACTCTCCCCATTTTAAGGCCGGAAATGCCATATTCTCTGATTTACACTCAAGGACAACTCCTTATAAAATCATATCAAAAGGCCATGTTTTTTAATTTACTCTAGAGCAAATTACACAGCACCCTCTATATTTGGGGTAAAACTATTGACCACCCACTATTGCCTCATAAATTACATGGCACTCACGTGTAAATTACAAGTTACTCGCAATCAACCCTACTATTAAAATAAATTATGAAATTGCCCAAATGCCCTTACTTTTATTTAAAACATTTAAAATGATCAATCTACCCCCATTTTAATTCTCTTACAGTCAACCCTAAGGTGGGCCCTTTACCCATTTTCTACCTACACTTCACCCAATTGCTATGGCCGGAAACCACCCAACCCTCTCCTGCTGGCGACCATCGCCCTCACCATCCTTTTTGAAAAATCACTTGTCAGAATCAGGTTAACCAAATAGTTTTTCAGACACATTTACTTATTAGAATCAGGAGAATCAAATAGTTTTTTTTTTTTTTTACGAATATAATTCTATAGAACTTAATTCTACAGAATCATGATTCTAAAGTGGATTCCAAGGAATTGTGGAACCAAACGCGACCTAAAGAAACTCAAATGAAGAATATAAATTTTTTTTTCTTAAAATAAATGAAAGTATTACACCTTGAATCTCATAACCATATGATCACAATTTTCTTGAAGAAAAAGAAAACAAGAACCTTTTTTGATAAGTAAGAAAAAAAAAAAAAGAAAAGAAAAACAAGAAACCTACGTGCATATGCATGTAGAGTTTAATTTTGCTAGTCTAAAACAAAAATCAATCTGATGAGATCTGGTTTGATTAAAGTGGACCTGCCATTTTATCGGTTTGGTTAAAAATTCATTAGAAAGGATACAACAGAAAAAACGACTTTATCGGAGGGTAAATGAAAAAAAAAAACAAGATTAGGGTTTTGCGACTACTTAGCGAGCCCGTCGCTGAAATAGGTCGTATCTTGAATCGTCTTCCTCCTCGAATCTCAGGCGCATGTTTTTGCCCTTTCTTCCTCACCCGGAAGATCACTGTTGAAGATTGATCGGGATTTTCGGCAGTTTTGAGGTTGTGTTGCTGGATTTCATCTTCGGTTGGTGGGATAATGTTCTATTCCTCAAAAACCAAGCTCAGATTTTTAACGGCAAGAAGTGGAAAAGATCCTGCTGTTAACGTCATTGGCGAGGCCATTGCACCTTTTACAGTCATTTTAGTCAAAGAAGTATACTACGTTCTTTGAATCGTGGTTCCGAAGCGAAAATGGTACGAAGATTCCAATTCCTCCATCAGCTCTGCCATATTTTGTTCTTCTTCTCTAATCCATACTTCCTTAATTTTTAGGGTTCTAATTTCCCAATTCAGTTAAGCAACCTCGATCGTCCACCAGGTTAGTATCTTCCATCAGTTCAATTATTTCATGTTTCTCCATAATTTTTTCCTTCGGTTCGCAGTCAGTACATTATAAAATGCATGAACCGTGTTGGTTCTTTACTTTTCCATTAATGCAGGCTGGAGAAGTTAGTCAGATTTCAGCCCCCCTCTAAACAGTATTGTTAAGTTTTATGACACTTCACATTGTAGATAACATTATTCATCTGTCCAGCTGCCCTTTTCGTTTACTTCTTATTCTTCTTCTTCTATTTTTATTTTTTTATTTTGGGTTGACTTTTCGTTTACTTACATAGATTCCATCACCCCCAAAAAAAAAATCTAAGACTCTTAACGTTACAGATAAGGTTTAAAATATCCAAAATACATTAGAGCAGGATGACACAATACTGGATAATGTCTTCTAAAATCACTTGACCTACCTTAGCTACAATTGACTCCTTGTCTGGGGAGCCTTTAATCCTAAGGATGCTGGATTCAGGATTTTTATCATGTCTAGTTTTGAGTCTTTTGACCCTATCTATTTACGTCTTTCAAAGTTCTTTTGCCGCATAAGATTCTTTGTTCTCCTCTCTCCGTCTTTCTCACTGATCTTTCTTTGCAAATTGAAGAGGCTGGAAATGTTAGTAAGATTTCAGCCACACCTCTCTCTAAATAAACTCTGTTTTCCATGTTCCATCCCAACTCTCTCTCTCTTCCCCCTTCACAAAATAAAACCTATTTTCACATGATATATTATGAAAACTATGAAAACCTTTAAACAAAAGAAAAGCTTAATTTTACTCAATGTAATAAATTGGAAATTCTGTAATGGCATTATAGAAGGGAAAAAACCAAATTTTGTTTAATATATTAGACCCAAACCAAATTTTTTCAGAAAAGTTTCTTCCTCAATTTGAGAATGTTTAAAAAATTAATTTACTTAAAAAAAGAAAGCAAGAAAAGTTACGTGCATATGCACTTGAAGTTATGCTAGCACTGTTGACAACCCGAAAGTAGAATATGGCGTAAGCAATTCAATATCAATGGTTTGATAAGTGTTTTCATTTTATCTTGTCTTTGGTTCCTCTCCTTTTTTGGGTTCTCCTTGAGGTGACTTTGCAATTTGGTGAACTTTGAAGAAATTGAACATAGGAATGCCACTAGCAGAAGAAATTCAAGTGTTAACATTTGTTGTTATCCATTTTTTTGATGCTGCTGACACTAATCATATTATTCCAGAAAACAAGCAAACTCATTCTTGTCAGTGTTCTTTTGGAGTGGGTAGGATCGGCAATTTATTATCGTAAGTACCTTTGTATTTCTTAATTTGCTTAATAGGTTTATTTATGATTTTCATTTATGAAGGATTGTTTATCATACATATTGATCTCATTAATTTTAGTCTTGATTTTACTTCTAAAATTTGGGGTTTCCATCTCTATATCCTTCTAAAATTTGTTTATCAATTGCTGATTGGTTTCTTAATTTTTTTTCGTATAATTTTTTTTACCTAGTATATCCTAGGAAGTTTTCCCTTCCCTTTCATTTGTATCTCTGTGCTTCCTTTCATCTTAGGCAAGCTTGATCTGGTGGTTATTAAATTATGGGTGCATTTATTTATCATTGTTTTCATTTTCCCTTGTTTCCTTGATATGTATTTTCTCTTGGATTCAGGTAGAGTTTTCTTTAGAAATTGTATCATGTTATGGTGACGTTTGGAACTGGAAACAAAATTAAATGAGCAGAATGAATTCAAGTTCCACAGTTTTTGCAATCCTTTCTGTTGCTTCCCACTGCAATTCCAATTTGCTTTTCTCGTTTGTAGTTAGAGTGTGCTTTACTGTATGATTTGGCTATTTGGCCTGTATGTACTTTGTAGTTTAACCCTCAGGTTAGGAACATAAAACTGCAAAGCTGGACATTGGATCTCTGCATTTTAAACTTGAACGAGAAATTGCCCAAAAAAAAAATTTGAAAGAGAAAAGTAAAGAAGATTTATGCTTTGGGGACGCAGTGAATAAACCACAAGCATCAGAGCACTTGCTGCACCTGAAGGGAAAAGTGATACCAAAATCAAGCTCTATTTTTACATCAGAGCACTTCCTGCATTGAGCTAGCTGGTGTTTTGATCCTTATCAGGCCATCTTTATTTGGCCTGCAATCACGATTTTAAATTTCAGACGAATTACAACTGTCCCACGAACAACTAAATGTTGAAGGTCTGAATGAAAATTGAATCATAGAAGCTGGTTTTTATGTTTACCTGAAAGGAAAAAAAAAGAAAAACACTCTTTTATGTTTTCAATGCATGCTACTGTAGTTTCCTAATTTGGTTGTTGCTTTGCTGATAGAAAGCTGTGTCACTATAAAGGCTTGGGTTTAATTGTATGAATGATTGGTTCCTACTTTCGAATGTAGATAAAACCCTGTAAAATTTTTGTGTAAGGATATTGCTTATGTGAGAAAAAATTATGTTTCTTCTCTTTGCTTTCTTGTTCCTGCATCTTAATTTTTTTATTCAGATATTTTGGTTGTAGGTGGGTACAAGTTGTTTTTTTGCTTCTATTAACGAATAAGCTACAAAGGTTGAAAAATGAGTCAAGAGCAAAGTGACTTAGTGGTCCAAGTTTGTCATTACATCATTACTATTTAAATTTCATATCAAGTATGTATATATTTTTTTCTTGTGTTATAACTTTTACAGTTAGTAGGGGAAGAGGGTAAGAGAGGGAGAACATTGGTTCTTGACATTCAAAACTTTACCAGTTGGGGAGAAAATCCATATTGACGTTAATCAGTTTGGGCAAGGTTGCAATGGAAGTACAAAGAAGTTATCCACATGGATTGGTTTGGTATCTGAAAATACTTCTTTGTTACTTGTCACGTACCCTAGTTGGCGGTTACTACTAGAATCATATAAAGAAGATGCATATGCTAAAGTAAAAATATTCTTTTTAGAAAACCATTAGTTTGTATGGATTATGTGCATAATAATAAACTTATCCTAACTAGCTTTTTGTATTGATGCCATATTATTGCAGGAAAAATTTAATATAGATGACTCTAGTAAGAGTTGGATTTTTGAAAAGCTCTGTAATTGTTGCAGAGATTACAAGTCACAATTGAAAGCCGACTATTATACTTGTTATGAAACAGATTCAGAGCGTTGGGCAAACATTGATTTACAATGTATGCCCAAGGAAGATTGGAAATAATGTTTAAGATATGGGGTGATGAAAAACATCAAGTAAGAATTCTATTTTTCATTGTATTTAATGTAAATTTTAGAAGTTCTTTAGGTGGCGTTTGGTTCCACGTTTCCGTGGAATCAGATTCCAGGGATTCATGATATTAGATAAAAAGGAGCGTTTGGTTCACATGTTGAGTTGGAATCCAGGTGATTCCATGAATCACCTGGAATCCACATTTTACACTAAAAATCGGAATCCATTGGAAGAGGTGGTTTCCAAACAGACTCACCCAAATCAAACCCACAATTAAATATGGGCGATTCAATGGAATCACCCATAATCGTGAAATCCAGGTGCTAGGGTTCTCCTTCTCGCAGAGTCCTCTTCCGTCGCCGAGCTCCATTGTGTTGAGCTATTATTGGCTTCCATTCTTTAGTGTTATCTTCTTCTTCCCATTTCTACAAAATGAAGTTTTGGTTGCCTCTGTTTTGGTGAAGTTTTGGTTTAGTTCGATCTTTCAGCTCCTGCTACCGCATCGCAAGTTCACTTGTAGGTTGAGCTTCTTCTTTTTCAAAATCAACATTTGTCACGCGAACCTTATCCTTGAGCTCCATCGCGAGAGTTGAGCTACAATTTGGCTTCCATTCTTCAGTGTTATCTTCTTCTTCCCATTTCTACGAAACGTTGCCTCTGTTTTGGTGAAGTTTTGGTTCAGCTCCATCGTTGAGTTCTTGCTACTGTATCACAAGTTCACTTGCAGGTTGAGCTTCTTCTTCTTCTTCAAAATCAACATTTGTCACGGAACCTCATCCTTGAGCTCCATCGTTGAGGTGAATCACAAGCTCAGTGTCGAGCTTCTTCTTCTGCAACATCTCGGTTTTACATTCTAACGTTTTTCAATAAAAATATTCTTTTGTAAATCCAGGTGAATCAACAGCTGCCTATGTCTTGCATCAATCTGGTCCTGCATCTTCTTCTTGTTCAGCGCTGGTCCTGCTTCTTCTTGTGGTTCGACTTCTACCAAATCACAAGTAGAAGATCCTAAGTGTTGGTTTATTTTTATTAGATCCTGACAAGGTACAATGTAGTAGCTTATGACCTACCATGTTCAAATCTCTTGATTATTTAGTTGAAGTGCTTCCAAGTAATGTTAAGCTGTCCGGTCAGTGAAAAAGAATCGGTTTTTTCTTTTATGTTTAGATTATTCTTAATGTTTTCACTGAATAACCAATGGACTTACTGTCAACCGACTCAATCCAACAGTAGTAGTAGGTAATTCCAATACAAGGGCACGACTAGACATTTTTCTTCTTGCGTTAGCCAAAATTCATCACTCAAGAGATCTTGAATATGGTTATTGTAGGTAAATTTCCTTATTGGTCATACTTCCTCAACAAAAGCATCATTCCACTAGAAATCATTCTGGCTGATTTGTACTAGTTCTGGGCATGACTTTAGTATCGTTGCTGTTTAAGTTTTTGAGTTTTGGTAATTGAAGATTTCCTCTGACAGTACTCAATTTGATAGTCTTCTCTAGTTATGTTTTCCCCTGTTTACTCTTATGTTTTACTTGTGGTATAAATAAATATTAGACTGTTGTCATGATTGCAATTTAATTAGTATTATTGCCGTTAAAATCTCATAGAAGTTATAAAAATTTCATGAATAGGTTTTACATATTGAAGAAAAACTCAATTTTTAAGAACTTGATCACTCCATATCCTTTAGAACTCATTGGTATCTGGTTAACCTTTCATGTTCCAATTCGTAAAATTTGGAACTATGGAATGAAGAATCTATCTTATATCTTCAGACTTTTGGAGGCTTCTTTGGTCTCCCCTCTAGAGGAACTGAACTTTAATGTTTAATGGGTTTCTTTTTACAAAGATGAATGTCAGATTTGACATATTTTAAGTGCTGACTTTTATGAGTATGCCCATGCTTGTGTACTTCCATCTATATATATGAAGGGGGGTGGAGGGGGAGATTATGAGTATGCAGCATGTAAATTGTTTGTTACTTTGTCTGTGAGCTTGAATAGAATGAAAATTTATTTAATTTTGTAGGCTATTCTTCCTTGAAATCTTCTCTGTTTTGATGAAATGTTGGTGGGTTTAATATCTGATATCTATTACATGCTATTCTTTTGCTTGATTATTGATGACTGCAAAAGTGGGCACCTCTTTTGTCCTTTCAAATGATTGTAGACATTATGAACTTTATTTTGTCTATTTGTGAGTTATATAATGGATATTCTGTAGTACCATAGGTGTTTCTTTGATGGAAAAAAATTTGGCTAGAGAATGCTATTACTTTGTTTATTAAGTTAATATCTCTTAAATCGATGTGTGGTTTTCTTACAGAGGAATCATATTAATCTCGTATAGAACACATGAATGTATCATTGCCTTATTTATTTTATTCTGCTGGGTTTTTGTAGAAGTATTATTGCCGTCTAGCAGTTTAATTCGCGAAAGTACGTGGGCCTGTGTTATTGCTGGTCTTAAACTTACTAAGGTTCAGGCCAGGATGAAAGCTAGGATATACTTAACTGACAGAATCAAAAGGTCGAGGTCTGATCAACCAGATTTTGATCATCAGAGCTGATGTACTTGTATGCTCGGTAATCTGGAAAACCTTTTTTTTTTGGGTGCATGTGATTGTATGAAATTTAGAAATGCTCAATATGATGTATGTGTGTGGCCCCAAGGGGGTAATCAAGTTGGTAAGGGATGATTGGCTAAGGAAGTGTGAGGTCCTGGTTTGGCTTTACCTTTAGAGCCATTTACATGGGGGTGTTCAGTGCTCTTCATTGTTTTTCGTTGAAAATTGAATGGTTCTCATTCAACCCAATATGATGTGGTCCATGTGATTGTGGGGTTAATATGAATGTGATATATGATTAGGTCATATACCTCTTGTAGTTATCAACCTTTTATGGTATAGGTTTATATACTAAATAGGGGTCTTATGATGAGTAGGATCATGTTCTTCCTTGACTAGACACAGAATGATCAACAAGTTTAGTTTTAGATGACCATGGGATCAACATCCTAGCAACTGTGATCATTTAGGAAAGTGCAACACATGCATAATGGTTACAGACCTAGGGTTCAAGTGAACAGAGTGGGTGTTTTGATTTTAGATAGCATTTGTAGAACAAGGGAACCATTTCTTCAGCTGATTGTTTTGAGAATTCTAATGGTTTAGTAGATTTCAATCAAGAAATTCTGCCTGTCTAAGAGTATGAATTAGTAGATTCTACTGGTTTAGACAGTAGCATTGTCCGTGATTGATATCTTAAGGTTACTAGGGCTATGCATGGTAAGGATTTTTCTCTTTTAGAATTAAAAAAAAAAAAAAAAAAAAAAAAAAAGAAAGAAAGAAAGAATACCCAAAAAAGAAGGAACTTATAGATACCCATACAGAAAAGAGAGTCCAAAAAATAAACTTTCCCATATACAGCTTCTGTCCCACAACAAACCTAAGAATACCCAATAGCTATATTTGATCTGTAACTTGAATTGTAGCCCACAAGGGTTTCATCTAGTTGTTATGATATTCAGGAATTTTATGTGATACATTTGAGTAAGCTCTACACTTAACCAACCGAAGTTGTCTCTCTTACAGTCCTTTATTGAGGTTTAGGATAAAAACAGCTTTGAAGGGAGAGAGGGAAAGAGAGACACTAGGAAAGAAGACAACAAAAGAAATGCAAAGATTATTTCTCGTTCCACTGGATTAGACTATTAATATGTTCTTGTTGGTGGGTCATCTATTTCAGTTTGGTTTATACATTTTCTATATGATCACATTTCAAGACCTAAATTTAGAGAACGCATACTCACCTTGTTCAACATGAATGACGATGAGTTGATAGTTCTTCTGGTGGCCACAACAATTCTCAACGTAATTGAATACATTAAAAGAACATACCTTGAGAGGCAACCATATCGAGTAGATGGCCAACGTGGGTTTCTTGAAACCCAACGTTTTATTGGTGGCACCGAGCGTACATGTCGTGAGGAAACAAGAATGAACAAAAAATCCTTTTACATCTTGGTTAATTTATTGCGTATGAGGGGGCTCTTAGAAGACAACAAATTGTTGTTAGTTGAGGAACAAGTAACGATGTTTCTACATTGTGTTGGACACCACATTAAGAAGTTGACTTTAAAGAACAATTTTGGGCATTCTGGGGAGGCAGTGAGTCGACACTTTAATAAGGTGTTAAATGCAATGATGAAACTACACCCATTGCTTTTAAAACCCCCTAGTCTCACCACACATCAGAAGATAGCAGATAACCATCAAAGCTTTTACCCATTCTTCAAAGATTGCGTTGGAGCCATTGATGGATCTCATATACCAAGCATGGGTACTGTTGAACAACATAGGACATTTCGAGATAGGAAGGGTCTTATTACACAAAGCATTTTAGCTACATGTTACCATGACAAAAAATTCACGTATACACTTGCTGGTTGGGAAGGGTCTACATCTGACTCCCGCATTTTGGATGATGCTCTCCATAGAGATGGAGATGGAAAATTAGTGGTTCCAACTGGTAAATTCTATCTTGCTGATGCTGGTTTTGCCAACCAAAGAGGTTTTTTGAGGCCATATCGAAATGTTAGGTACCATCTGAAGGAATGGAAGAGGGGAAATCAAAGACCCAAAAATGAGAAGGAGTTGTTTAACTTGAGGCACACAAGGTTACGCTAAGTCATAGAAGGTGCTTTTAGTTTGTTGAAGAGTCGCTTTTAGATATTGGCAACTCAAGCGGAGTTTCCTTTCAAAACTCAAGTTAAGATTGTGATAGCTTGTGTATTGCTTCACAACCACATTTTAAACCACGACTCTTTGGAAGAAGAGGAGGAATGGCTTTCCCAGGAGTCGAGGGAGGGTCAGGGCCAACAGTAGCTTCCTCTTCCGCACCACACTTGGGGGAAGATGAGGAAAGTAGTGATTTTGATGAAAGTGAAGAGAACCATGAAGACTCATTTGATGCAGAAACATTCCAAAATGACTTGGTGACTATACAGATGTGGAATGCATAAGCAACAACAAATGTTGATGATGAAGACATGGGATCAGAGACTGAGTCATAATCAAATGATTAAATTTTAATGTACTTCAATTTGAGTTTGAGTTTGGATTGTACCTTATTTTGTTTTACTTTGTCTCAAACTTTGTGGTATTATTTCATGTCAAAACTCAAGTTATGATTGCTTCAAATGTTAGAATTATGATTTAACCGGATGTATTTACTTTTGTGACTCAATTATGATTTTAGCAGATGGACTCTCAAAATGCTTCATAGTCAAGAGGAAGAGACATAGCCTCATGGCCTATAAGAGGTGTCTCTTTCTCTACTAGAGTTTTTCCTACAAATCCATGCTAGTGGGAGGGCGGGAGACAACGGACTAAAAAAGGAGCATTGGTTGGGAATTAGCAAACAAATCTACGAAAAATTTGGGTCCAATTATGATTGGGAGCAATGCCGCAATCATTTTAGGATTTGGAAAAGTAGGTTGCGTGCGCTATCCGACTTGCAAAGACAAAGTGGACTTGGATGGAATCCAAGTGAAAAGAGGTTTGATGCTACCCCCCATTTCTGGATTGAAGTAAAGGTAACTGATCTTCACCAAACCATCATTTTATAGGTTAAAACACTTTCCTCGCCGCTGCACATTAGCAGAAAAAGTGAGTGAATAGGCAGCCCCTATAGTTGATTAAAAGTTGAAAATTTATATTTTGAATTTGCAGGAGCAGAAATATTGGAAGGACCATTCAGTGCGTTCCATTCACTTAGAAGTTGCTGCAGCCCTAGGTAATGAGATTGCAACTGGCGGTCAAGCTGGAACTGTTGGAGATTTCTTCAATGACTCACAACTGAAATCACCTGCAGCCTATGAGTTCAACATCCAATTGGATGAGAATGAGATTGGCAACTCGAGTGTTCAGCCTGAGATAATACAGCTGACATGTCGTGTACCCATCCATCTCGAGCTGAAAGTAGTCGATCTCGAAGTAGGCGAAGAGGTGATGACCAGTCTGAAAATTCTAACAAGAAGAAGAAAGGAGTTTAGAAAGTAGTGGATCCCTTGGAGAATATCTCTGTTGCTTTGATAGACATGGTGAAGCTTTGTCATGAGAGGGCTGCTGCTGAGAAGGCTCAAGACAACAACCGGGAACTTCTATGTGATGCCATTAATGCAGTCACGGAGCTTGACTTGGGGACTCGGATGCGTGCAAAAGACCTCTTTGGAACTCACAGCCACCTTGCAGATGCACTCCTTTCAGAGAAAAAGGAGGATAGGGCAACCGTCATCAAGTTCTTAGATAAATATGGCTGATGTTTAGTGCTGTTGAATGACTTTAATATTTTGGGCTCCCTTGGAGAATATCTCTATTGCTTTGATAGACATGGTGAAGCTTTGTCATGAGAGGGCTGCTGTTGAGAAGGCTCAAGACAACAACCGGGAACTTCTATGTGATGCCATTAATGAAGTCACGGAGCTTGACTTGGGGACTCGGATGCATGCAAAAGACTTCTTTGGAACTCACATCCACCTTGCGGATGCACTCCTTTTGGAGAAAAAGGAGGATAGGGCAACCGTCATCAAGTTCTTAGATAAATATGGCTGATGTTTAGTGCTGTTGAATGACTTCAATATTTTGGGCTCCCTTGGAGAATATCTCTATTGCTTTGATAGACATGGTGAAGCTTTGTCATGAGAGGGCTGCTGCTGAGAAGGCTCAAGACAACAACCGGGAACTTCTATGTGATGCCATTAATGCAGTCACGGAGCTTGACTTGGGGACTCGGATGCGTGCAAAAGACCTCTTTGGAACTCACATCCACCTTGCGGATGCACTCCTTTCGGAGAAAAATGAGGATAGGGCAACCGTCATCAAGTTCTTAGATAAATATGGCTGATGTTTAGTGCTGTTGAATGACTTTAATATTTTGGGCTACAGTCATGTATTTGCAGTTATGTTGATACAGTAATGTATTTGCAGGTGTACTTTTGTCTAATTTTATTGAGATGTTTAAAATGAGTTTCAATTCTGAGTTTGTATAAGTTCAAAGAGAATGAATGTGGTTGCTGACATGGAAAATATTGATGGATATCAAACAGAACCAGAATGTAGATTGCTCATGTAAGGCCCCTTTTATATCTGATATTTTATGAAGATTATCCAAATGGTCCCATATTTAACCACCTAGAGGTTAGTGTTTATAAAACCAAGTAATTTTCACAATGTCCTAGTTAGGAACTTGAACCAGAATGTAGAAATCAAAGAACAGAAAAATCAGCAGGTCCTATTTTGCCAATGTATAGGTTGAAAGCTCAGAGATTTAGATATTAAGGTATATGGCACAATCCTTTTTTTTGGGGTTCTTACTTGTAGAGTTAAAAATAGTCAATGGGTATAGGCAAACTTATGGTCTTTACAACCTGTAATCAGAGAGTGATCTGGTATTGATACTAACTGGAATCAAGCCAGGTGATGTGATCTTGGGTTGTGAAACCCTCATATTGGATTGCTTTGCGCCCACAAGAATATTAGATAATTCAAATTAAGAATCTATTGGCAATTCTTTTATTTACATTGTTCAGCTGCCCTCAATGTTGGCCAAGATTCTCCTGGGCTGAAGGAACACCCATCCAGGGCCTCAGTAAGCAAGGGAAAGGGGTAAGGGAGATTGATGGTCAGTTTAAACTGCTTATGGGTAGCACCGGGACACAGCCAGGGATAAGTAAGGAAATACAACAATAATGGGTAGCATGGAAATGAGAAGATGAGGAAGACAGGTAGATTGCATCTGAGATGGGGAGAGGCCAGAGTTGGAAATTTGCAGTGTCTTTCAACTTTGTTGAGCAGAACACCAACAACAGAGAGAAAACTCAATTCAATTTTGTTCAATGTCCAACTCTATTTTTGTCAATCAACTGGTTACATATATACACTTGCAGAATTGGATCTGAATCCAGCCAGGCAACCTCAAGCAGACTTTGACAAGCTAATTGGAAGATAAGGGTCTTTTACGTATCTAGATCCCATAATATAAAATGAGTGAAAATTGCAAATTGCAAATTGCAGATCACAGTAGAATCCTACCAACCCTTATTGGAACTGATTCCTGGTCTGTATCTTGATTCATTTCTGTCAGTCTCTCCAGATAGTTTCATGTCTGTCCATCCACAAATATGCAAGTTGCAACTGCATCGGCCCAACATATGTGTAACCGAATAGGCTTATTCCTACTAGAATAAGCTTATTTTCTCTGACTTATCCGCATTGAAATACAAGCCCCACCATAATGGTCCAGAGTCTCTAGACTTTAATCTAGTTCCGATAAAAACTGAATGTGTAAACTGAATCCCATGCAGATTTATTAAGTGAACTTAAGCCTAATTTTCAAATATAGGTGGGCAAATCTTGGTTTAGTCTATTAATATGTTCTTGTTGGTGGGTCATCTGTTTCAGATTTACTTTCATAAGGCTGTGCTTGGAATGGAACAATAACCTCCATTTTGCTATTGCAGGCAAAGAAGGATGATCCTAATGACTAAAAGAATGAGAAAAAATCCAGGTCGAAGATTTTACAGGTGCCCAAATGGTAGTAACCATCTAAATTCTTTTATTTGGCTAGATAAGATGTGGGAGACTCAAACAATTGAGGAGGGTTCTACAGCTTCAGCATCATATGACAACATCAACAAGAAAATTTACGGCAGCAACGACAACTGGAAACAAAGAAAATAAGGAGAACTTTCAAGCTACAACAAAAGGAAAGCAGATTGTGGTTGAAAGTGATGATGGACCAAACTTGGACTAGCAACTCTTACATTCGCGACAAAATGAAGTTGAATCTTTGCTCAAAAGTCATGTAGAAGCTTAGCAGATGCAGATTCAAGAGATAAAAAACAAAGAACTTGAACCAAACTTATCGACTCTCTCCAATCTAGTTGAAAGACTTGAAAATCTAGAGAATAAATTTAAGGAAAAAGAAGATTGCATTGATGGGGAGAAGATCAGTAACAGAGAAGTTCCAATTCAAACTACCAATGCTGAGACGCAGGAAGGACAACAAGGGATGCCTACTATAGCCTTTGCAACGGGAATCGAGTCAAACCAGCTGAAACGAAGAAGAGTTGAGCAGTTCTCAACTGCCCAAACCGCAGTAGCCTCACTTGTTCAAACCTGGACCATGTCCTCCATAACTGTTCTGAGCCTTTAATTGTTTTCTGTCTGTTTAAGACTGAAATGGAGAATTGTCATCAAGTCTTTGAACATCTCAACAACATGAATAACATGAGCTTTCCAACGCAGAATGGAGATGAGCAGGTCCTTGAAGTTCACACTGACATTCAGCCAAACAATAACCAGGCAGAGGTTAGAAATCCAGCTTCTATAGCCCCTCAGGTATTCCCCTATCACCTGTATGCTGAAATCTTTGATCAGTACATTGTTTACTTTATGCTCTTATTTGCAATCATTCTTAGTTGGTCTAAAATTTGAAGTCCTCTCCTTTTTATACTAATTAAGGTCGTTCCTTGTCTATGTGTGGTGTCTTTTTTTTTTTTTTTTTTTTTTTAAATAAGTTTTGAAAGGTTGAGGTTGTTCTTAGTTACTATTTTGGTACTCCCAAGCCAATTATAATTTTGTTGGAACTGCATACTCTAACCAGGCTGGTCCCACTCTTCATCCTTTAAACGTGTTCTATTTACTAGATATACTTGGCCCCTTTTTTGTAAAACTGTGGTTGTTCTAATTTCAAAGACGGTGAGTGCGACCGGTGGATAGATCGTGCTCAAAAATGAAGATTATGTCATGGAACGTAAGAGGAATTAATGGGGCTTTCACAACCCAATGTCTTTCAAAAATACTGAAGAAAAGTCAACCCGACTTGCTATTTTTGTGTGAGACAAAAAGCAGTGATCATGAGAGCTATCTGGTGAAGAATGGAAAAGTTTTCAAGAATTATTCATCCATTGGTTTTAGCAACATTCAAGGAGTAAAAGGGTTAAAAGGTGGTATCTGGACTTTGCAAAAGACTGGATTAGAATGCAACCTTTTGATAAAGGAAGAATCCCTCATGTCAATCAACTGCTCTTTTGAAGGCAAAGATTGGATAACCTTTTTCATCTATGCACCACCTACATATGCCCTTAGGAAAGGTTTTTGGGGACACCTTCTCTCTATCCTACAATCTGTCACCATACCTTTCATCATCCTTGGAGATTTCAATGAAATCATGGCCCAAAATGATAAGCTTGGAAATCTATTCAAACCTTCTCCTGCTCTCCCACTCCTTCAAAATCTGATCTTTGGACTAGACTTGCATGAGATTCCAATCCCAGGAGTATCATTCACTTGGTCCAACAGACAAAAACCACCCCACTTAATCAAAGCAAAACTTGATAAATGTTGGGCTTGCCCTTCCTGGATTGGCATGTTCACGAATGCCAATCGAAATTACCAGCTACTTGGGTCTGATTATAACCCTATCTTTCTCCGGGTGGCCAACAACTTCGTTCAAGGTAGGAAACTATTTCACTACCAAAATGCATGGCATTGCCATCCTCTTTTTGTAGAAGCCATCGAAAAAGCTTGGGTAAGTGAAGGTAACTCTCCCCTTTGCCAAAAAATGGCAAATCTTTCTTGTTTTCTAGTCAACTGGAATAAAAATGTTTTTGGAAACATTGACAATATTTTCTGCAATATATCTGAGGAAATTGAGGTTCTAGAGACCAAACCGTCCCCCGACTGGAAAAAAATAAGCGCCAAAAGGCAAGCACTCGCGATGGCACTTGAGGCGGAGGAACACTTCTGGTTTCAAAAATCTAGAAGTAAATACATCATGGATGGGGACAGAAACGCTAGGTATTATCGTCTAACCTCTAAACTACACCGTCACAAAGGGAAGATTGAAACAATGGTGCACAATGGCAAAATGGTAAGTACCCCTTTCGAAATAGCTGAAGCTTTTTCTAGTTACATGCAAAATCTATTCACTTCCTCTAACCCTTTGGATCCTTCCTTCATTGAATGCTTATTCTCGGATATGTCTACTCAAGTTCACCTAGAAGAGATCTCAAGGGTACCCTCTATCGAGGAAATTAAAAAAACAGTGTTCTCCATGGATCCCTTTAAAGCTCTTGGTATGGATGGCTTTAATGCCTATTTCTACCAGAAAAATTGGGATCTAATAAACACTGAAATCTGTGAGTTTGTACGTTCTTTCTTTAACCATACTATTCTTTTGGCACAAATCACACCCTTCTCTGCTTTATTCCTAAAAAGGACAATGCCAATTCGGTAGTCGATTTTAGACCAATTAGTCTTTGCAATGTAAGCTACAAAATTGTGGCGAAACTGCTGGCTCGTAGGCTAAAACCGCTACTGAGAAACTTCATCTCACCATGTCAAGGAGCTTTTGTGGAAAACAGACAAATTTCGGATAACATTATGTTAACCCAAGAAATCTTCCATTTCTTAAACAAAAAGAGAGGTAGAAATGGGTTCTTGGCCCTCAAACTTGACATGTCCAAAGCCTATGATAGGGTAGAGTGGAAAGTCTTAATAAAGATCTTTCATTTTCTGGGGTTTGATCCAAAATGGTGTGCTCTGATTGAGTCTCTAATTTCTACCGCCACATTCTCAGTCAAATAGAATGGCAACCCATACTTTTGGTTTTCGGGAACCCGAGGTTTGCGTCAAGGATGCCCCTTGAGCGCGTATCTCTTTTTATTCATTATGAAAATCCTGTCTAGACTACTGAATGAATATAGAGCACTCAATCTTTTTAAAGGAATTAAGGTGGCAAGAAGAGCCCCTGAGATATCCCATCTCTTATTTGCGGATGATACTTTTCTATTCTACAGGTGCAGAAAAAGAGGATGCGATGGCTCTCAAAGCTGTGCTAGAACTCTTCTCTGATATTACGGGCCAAGAAATAAACTTTGAAAAAAGTGGAGCCTGTTTTAGCAGAAATGTTACTGTCAGTGATAAAACTGCGATATTATCAATCCTGGGAGTAAATGAAATGAGAAGAGACTCGATTTACTTAGGCTCGAAATTGATACATGGTAGATCCAAAATGAAAAATCTACAGTTTATAACCAACAAAATGAAGAGAAAAATGGCAATGTGGAAAGCAAAAAGTCTATCCTTTGCAAGGAGAGGGGTACTTCTACAATCGGTCCTTCAAGCACAATCCTTGTACCATATGCAATGCTTCAAGTTCCTAGCTACCCTGTGCAAGAATATAGACGCCTTATGCCAAAAATTCTGGCTTGGAGATCCTACAAAGTAGAGGCAGCTAACACTCATTTTGTGGGATAGATGTTGTCTACAAAAACAATATGGCGGATTGGGTTTTAAGAGAATGGAGGAGGTTAACAACTTTGCTATTGAAGCAAGGTTGGAGAATGCTCAAGAACCCTGAAGCACTATGGGCTCAAACTCTAAGGGCAAAATATTTTCCACAGTCTACACCCTTTGACCCTAAGGTAATGAGTAAGAAGGGGTCATGGACATGGAATAGCATTTTAGGTGTACTACCCACTTTGGAAAAAATGTTGTGGAGAAAGATTGGAAACGGAAGTAATGCATCCTTCTGGTTTGACCCATGGATATAAAACGTAGCACATCGATCATACTCAACACCGGATACAAACATTTGTTCGAGAAACTCAACAGTTGCCAAGGCGGCAAGCTATCTCATCCATCAAAACAGGGAGTTACCCCTTCCTCAAGTCTCTCAATTTTATGGCATTGCTAATATAAACCTATCTACCGAGGCTGATGAATGGATGTCTCTTATCTCTAACAATGGAGATTTTTCAATCAAATTGGCTAGGAGACGTCTTTCACAAACTCGACACTTTCAAAATCCAAACAGCATCGAAAGATGGTGGGTTTTCTTTTGGAAATTAACCATTCATCCAAAATTTAAGATGTTTTTCTGGCGTCTGTTAAATGCAGGACTACTAATAAAGGAAACCCCTGCAAAATGGATGCCGATCAATCCAACATGCGAATTCTGTGGAAAAGAGGTCGAAACATTATGGCACGTCTTCATTTCGTGCGATTGGACGAAAAGAATTTGGGCAGCAGGGCCGCTAGGTCTAAGAACTGAATGTTGGAGACATTCGTCTATTACAGATTTTTGCAGCTCTTTCATTATAGATCCAGGAATCGACAGAGCTACAAAAAAATGAACGGTGTCGGTTTTTATTATAACCTGCTACTTTGTTTGGAAAGAAAAAAATGACACAGTTTTCAACAAAATAAATCCAAATCCCAGTAAAGTATTACATAATACCTTAAACTGGATAAATGATTTAAAGCTTTCAGATTCACAATCCTCTGAATCAATAGAACATGAACCTCCTACTACAAGTAACAAACCTGATACTTGTTTTTGTAAATTGATTACTCAGCCAACTAAATTATCTTTTCTGATATGTGCAGGGGTACACAATTCAGTACTAAACAGCGTCGGCTGGAGTGTTGGCCTTTTTGGGAAAGGAAGGTTAAACTATGTCAAGACTGGAGGAATACGGAATGGAAATCAAATGGAGGCCTTACTTGCTGGGATGAAAGATGGTCTAGACCAAGCACAACAAAGGAACATCAAACTAGATGAATTATGGTGCAACGACAAAAAAGTGCTATCTCTAATTTCAACAAGAAACCATCACAAATGGCCAATAAACTATGTCCTCATTTTGGTAGAAATAATATGTAATATTAAAGACCTGAACCTAAAGGATCTTACCATCCAACACTCCAAATTTGGTTAAATTATTTTGCATTAATGTCCTCTAGAGACTACCAGCATACTAATGCTGTGGTAGACTTTAACAAGCTATGTAATTGCTTCTCTAACTAATATAAGTTTTTATTCAGTATCAAAAAAAAAAATTGGGTGTTGGATGGCGAGCCCCAAGTGAACACATACACACTCAAATTCTGTTGGACCGAATCACAATGTTGGCTATTGGATTCTTGTTCTTATGTGTGTGGGTTTTGTTACTTTATTGTTATGTATTTTTTTATGCAACAAAGAGGTAAAAACATTTCTCTTTTCATCATGTATTGTTAAAGGTACATTTTATTTCTTATGTTCCACTCATGTAGTTGATCAGATTGTCATGGGGCACAATTAAGATGTCAAAAGGACCAAGCTCGATTTGTTAGATGTTTCTAGAGAGCAAGCTCGATTTGTTAGATGTTTCTATTTATAACATATGTTGGGTTGGATGGGTTGTAGGATTGAAGAAGCTCCTCAGGTAAAGTAGTAGTATATAGCATTAAATGGGTCATTTTCTGATATTTGTTAGATGTTTCTATTTATAATATGATGCTTGAGTACTTTGGACAATTTCTGGGTTTTCATGACTATTAGAAAACAAGCATTAAATAATCAAAACAGCAGCTGAAGAACTAGTAGAAAGGCTCGTGATTCTTGCTTAAGAGTCTAGAATCATAGAGCCCTTTTATTTATAGCTTCAAATGAATCTGATGCGTCCAAAATCTACTCAGCCCTTAGATCTCCTTAGAATGACCCGCAAAACGGAAACGTCAGATGTGGCTCGACCGCTGGGGTCGGGAGTCCACCTCCGAAGGCTAAGTCAGTCGATGAACTTAATCAAAAACGGCTCTGGTAGAAGCATAGAGCTAAGGAATGAATAACTGGAAAACGATTTAGATCATAAGCATCTGAGTGTTTACGTCCAAATGTGTGTGTGTCCTCCCTCTTGTAGGTAGGTGATGTTTATATAGAGTGTACTTTCGAATCTTCTTCGTTGGATGTACTTGAGCCTTCTTCGGATAGTCGTTGGATTCTAATAGTTTGATCCGTTGAGCGATAAACTTCTACTAGTTTGAACTAGTAGAGGACTCTCTAGGATAACCTCACGGTTATTTGATGATTATCCCTTCAATAGTGATAAGTGACAGCCGCCAATTTGTGTCTGCCGTCACTAGGGTAATTAACCTATCCATAAGTCGGATTAGGGCGTGCTTATGGCTGATTTAGTTTTCTTCCTCAGCAAGCTATCTCCTGGACCCGGCTCGTCGAGTTGAGGTCCCACGCGAGTCGACTATTTCCACACAACGGAGACAAGTATTGTCCCGCGAAGTTGAAGGTCAAACCAAACTTGAACCAGGTTCGATCATATTTTCTCCAATCTAATACAACTTGAGAGACAAGTAATTGTCCCCTAGAAAAATGAAACAAAAAATCAGAAAACCAAATATTAAATTCCTAACTAACTCAAAGAAAAGTTGAAGCAAATAGAAACTACTACCAAAATAGAAATTATGCTTTCTAAAAACTCCCAAAACTTATGTAGCAAGACTCCAACATTAGAAATAGAAAGTAGAGTAGCATCACTAGCATATCTTCCCGCGCGTGAACAAAAAAAAACAAATTTTTTTCATTGTTCACGTGAATAGTGTCGTGAGTAAGAAATAGCCCAAGTGTATATACTTCAACACTCCCCCTCAAGCTGGAGTGTACACAAAGAAAACTTCAGCTTGCACAATAAGAATAAACTTGAAAAGTAGCACCAATGTTGAATCGTGTAGCAATGGTAGATGTTGACAAACACTGAGAAAACTTCACCCAGGAGATAATCAACACCAACTTTAAAAAAACTTTAATTCTTCATATCAATAGAACCATCCAATATTGAGAACAATCGACGATGTTGAAGACGAACAAAGTCCATAAGTATAGCAAGATCAAAGACACTATCCATATAATGCCGGTAGTAGGGAGAAATATCCACACTAGATCTTCAAAATTGTAACTCTAAAGTCCATATAAATGCTTCACAAGAACTCAAGTAGTAGTTAGGCAAAAAGCATTATCCATGTAATGCTAGTAGAAAGGAGACATGTCCACGCTAAACCTTCAAAATTACAACTCAAATGTCCATATAAATCTTTCGCAAGAAGGCAAGTAATAGGTAAAGTATGGGTAGGTAAAAGGCAATATTGATTATTGTGGACCAAGACAGTATAGGTTACTGTGGACCAAGTAGGTAAGGTAGTAAGGGTTACTACGGACCAAGTAAGTAGGTAAAAGGCAGTATGAGTTACTGCGGACCAAGTAGGTAGGGTGAAAGACAATATGGGTTATTGCGGACCAAGTAGGTAAGGTAAAAGACAATATAGGTTACTGCAGTCCAAGTAAGTAAGGTAGTATGGGTTACTACAGATCAAATAGGTAGGTAAAAGGGCAATATAGGTAAAGATAGGTAATGATATTGTTGTAGAATGCCATAAGTTGAGGGCAAAGATCTTCACAAATAATATCCATCAGCACATCTTGAGTAGATCTAAAATAAGGTATCATTCTCCCCCTCACATGTAGCATTACACATGGACAATTAATGATGACCAGTGACAAGCATCTTAAGTATGAACACAAAAGAAACCAAGAAAGGAAAAGTAGCAGCCACAGAGCATTGTATTATTCACCAATAAAGTTGATCAAGCATCAGAAAATCGTCTCACAGGACAAAGTCTTGTGCACCAAGGGGAAAAAAATTCTGGAGGACGACCGCTAACCCTTAGGCAGGAGCAAATTAGATCAGGAAAAAATAAAATATTGAACCAGCTTGGAATCTCAAAATTGCAGTAGTTGTTGCAGCAATCCACTCGGAAGAAGTGCAATAACAATTGCTACAGTAGCAGATAATATCAGATCTCAGACCATAGCAGTAAACTTCTGCTAGATTTGAAACTCTTAACAGATCTCGATATGAAGGAAAAATAGTCCTCTAGGTCTTTGTAGAAGTATTAGATAAAAAGAAGGCTAAACTTGATTCTGAAATAAACAACGGAAGAAGTAGTAAAGCAAGAAGGTAGAAGTAGAATTTTTCAGAAGAGTGAAATTCAATGAAACAGGGGTACTAGTATAAGACTTGCAACTAAACTTATAGCACAAACAATGGAAGACAATACTTAGGTCTTGCAATCCGAATTATGGGCATATCTTTGCAAGAATCAAGAGGAATCCCAAGACATCAGTATAGTGCAGATTGAACTTCAGATTTGCACACAAAAAAAGGGTAGTAGCAGCCTTAGTTGAATCAAATAGGTAGACATATCCCCAGAAAGCTTAGGGCCTTTTTGTAGTATTAATACATAGATACTTGGTGCTTCAAAAGTTAAAGAAGAAGGACAACCATGCACAATTATTGTAGCGAAGGTTGGGGCTGCCCTATATCAGAAAAAGGAAAAAAAAAGAAGAAAAAAACTGGGCAGCCAAGAGAGAGAAAACAGTCCCTAAGTTGATTAAACTTGCTCTGATGCCATGTTAGAAAATAAGCATTAAATAATTAAAACATCAGCTGAACTTGAACAAATAAAAGAGAGAATAAGAAGAAGAAGAGAGCTGAAGAACTAGTAGAAGAGGCTTGTGATTCTTGCTTAAGAGTCTAGAATCATAGAGCCCTTTTATTTATAGCTTCTAATGAATCTAATACAACTTGAGAGACAAGTAATTGTCCTCTAGAAAAAGGAAACAAAAAATTACAGCTTTAGTAACTTCCTAATTCCTAAAAATAGAAAGTTCTGAAAATAGACCTACTACCAAAATAGAAACTATGCTTTCTAAAAACTCCCAAAACTTATGTAGCAAGACTTCAACATTAGAAATAGAAAGTAGAGTAGCATCACTAGCATATACTGTTCATGTGAACAGTAACACAGATTTTACTGTTCACGTGAACAATCGTGAACAGTAAAAACAGATTTTTACTGTTCACGTGAATAGTGTCGTGAACAGTAAATAGCCCAAGTGTATATACTTCAACAATGACCATGACCAGCCATTTGTTTCTTCACAAATTAAATCAAGGTTTGTTTTTGTTTTTACTCTTTTTGTTTTACTCTCTATTCTATGAATCTTTCTCACCTAGTAATTCTTTTTTCAAAGAGGCTTAATAGATTTTTTGGGGTTTTGTTCTACAGGAATCTTCATATGTAAAAGACATACCTGTTTTTGTCATCACATCCTCTGAGAATGTACCTTCTAGGATTAACAGGTAAAAACAAATCAAGATCGTCTCTCTTCAGCAAAAACTTGAAACTTTATCAAAATTTTAAGCCTCATCTATCTAGCAAAGTCTTTGTGATTGGATGCTACATCCACAACCCGATATTTTTGCTCTCCAGATAGGCCTCTGACTCAAAAATCTATAACTCAACTGAACTGGTTCGGTCCCATTGTTTTGATTTGATATGGACATGATTGGCCACACTTGAGTAGCACTTCATTTATTAAGAATTTGGCTGTCAATTTCTAGTTATATGGCTGACTACAGTAATCCCCCAACCAACCCTTTGTTGGTCTCCTTAGAAGGATCTTAGTATAAAACAAATAGAGTTGATAAGATTAATATTATCTTATTGTTTGTTCCACCTGAATTTTGCTGATTCCTCAATGTGTATCTGTTTCCTGCTATTTGAGGTAGATGGGGGAGAGGAAGGACAAAGCTTTGAAAGAACTCAGAGATCAGTTGGCTATGATGATCAAATAGATTGACCCATAGCATAAGTTGAGGAAGTGGTTTGTTCTCAGGCATCTTTTCAATGCATTCCATGTCAATTTCTGAAATGGATGCTACAACTGGATGAATTTAGGTTTTATTTAGAGGAATATTCATCTTCTTGTAGGCATCTAATCCTGGATTATATCATTGAAATTCTGTGTGTCATTCAAGGCTACGCTTTGATTGAATACGAGAATTTTGAAGAAGCATAGACTGCAATGCTGAGGAGTGATTTTATCAGCTGGCATTGGATGGTTGAAGACCAGTCTTCTTGAACAATAGGACTAGATGTGGAATTTTCAATTTTAAATTGCTGCATTGATTCATTTTCCCCCAAAAGAAATTCTTCTGGATTTCAATTTTGTGTGATGGAAATAGGTCATCCAACTACCGCAACAGTATTTCAGTGCTGAATTAACATGCTCAGCTCAAAACAATACTTTTATACATCTGCCAGTTTATTGTTTGATCAGCCAGGAGGTATAGGAGTGATTCCTAGCTTGTTCATAGACTAAATTATTCAATTCTCTCTCCACTTCTTTTCTTATATTGATGAGATTTAGATGGTATGGTAAACCTCTTAGGAAGTGAGATACACTATTTTACATGCAGTTTTTTTTATAGTGGTGTTAATCTTCTGATGTTGATTAGCAAAATGCAGTGGATTGGATATAAGTCGTACTCTTAACTGGTCAATCCATGGTTAGAGTTAAAACAATAATGTCTTAACAGGTATAAAGAACTGGGGAGGGGTTTGGAAAACAATAGGTGTTAGACACAGAGGGAAGTATACACAGGTTGAATTCCTTTTGGGACATGTACAATCATTATTTGTTTTTTAAACAAATGCTTTCAGATCCAAACCCATCTTGCAATCCAGTGCCCTCTGTGTTGTGCCAGGCCTAAGAAAAAATTTAATTTGAACTCACACAAGAACAATTTTCCTAGGTGGCATTATATGAGATCCATATCCCATAAGTACAATAAATATCTACCACACTTACAAGAAACTTCAACTGTCATGTCTGTTTCACCCTTCTGGTTATTGGTTTTTTTCATAACAGGCTCTGATTATAATACACATTCGGGATTTGGATTTCTGGAGGGCTGTTTAAATTATCGAGACAAGATCATTTCACTGGTGTGTGTTTATTATTTTGCCTGCTGTTACTTAATATTGAAAGGGCATCTGATGCCCCTGTTATGATAGATTGATAGACAATGGCTCTTATGTTACATAAGAAGTATGAACTGTTGAATGGTAGATTATGTGCTTCAAAATTTTAGAAGCAATCAAATAGGAGATTTGAATTTACCCAAAAAAAGAAAAGAAAAGGAGATTTGAAGAGAGCAGATGTTCTCAAAAATTTAATGAGCTGATTTATATACTTAAATCATAAAATTTTGTATACATGTATTCCTTTTCCATGTATTTTATGAATTTCCAAGGCAACTCACTAGAATAAAAGAAAATTGAGTCGTTAAATTTCCATATCCCAAGAATTGAGTGGGAAGGGATGATAAGTACTAAATGTATTGATGAAGAATTCAATGTAAATGACTTCACCATTCACAATTTTTTATTTGACCGATAATTGAGGCTTTCTAGTTTATTGTAGTTTTCGTTCAGATTGAGATAACTTTTTTAAATACTAATTGCATTCAATGGAGTCAACTATGCTCAAATACAAATGAAGATAAGAAAGAGAATTTTTAACTATAGTCTCTACGTGTGGGTGGTTCTCATTATTTGGGTTGTTTCTTTGTGCCTTAGGAATGGTGTAACGTATGTCTGGTTGGAGGAGGCAATCTCTCTGGCTTATCATTGTCTAAAATACAATTTTTTTTTCCTTTTAGCAGTGCTCACACACACAATCAAATAAATTGTTAGTGCAAGTTGGAAGGAATAACTTGCTTAAGTTGATGGATTAGGTTATTATAAGTAAATAAGATTGATGGATTGGATTGAATTAGTTGCTTAAGTTTGTGGATTAGGTTGACAAATTGTAAGGTACTTCCAAATATTGCTTCTTTAATGATTTTAAAGAGAACTGCATTGGTTCACAAAGATAGCACTCCTGAATAGATGGATACCTTCACTCTTTGAATCATGTTCAATTTTAAATTGAAAACTTGAAATTATTGAACATTCAAATATTTGGTATAGATTGTTTACTGCACATATAAAACTAAAATCTTCATGGGTGTGTGAGCTTCTTACACTTGTGATTGTCCCAAATTGAGCGATGTGGTTGATTTTCGTTCTCTTCCTGTGAAAAGCTTTGAAAGCCCTTCAAGAAGCTTACCCAGAATAAGAATTATTACAGATTATTAATAAGTGATTGATAATTAAAACCCAAGAAAAAGACCATTTTAATGCTAGAGGATTAGATACCTTAAAACCCTAGTGACATCCCTTTCACCAAAACTTACTAACAACCATGGGTTCAAAAAGCTTAGGATGAACTCGTTAACAATTGTACTGAGTTGGAAGTTGGACCTATAATTGGGTTCTAATAATTTCATGTTTAATTAGTGATATTTAATCTTGACCAATAAATGTGTCTTAATAATTTCATGGTTGATGTATTGAATTTTGTAAATTATTGTTATGCTCTTTGTTTAATCAAATAAATTAACAAAGTAGATTCACTTTTAGAATCAGGGTAACCAAGCAGTTTTTTAGGCAAATTCACTTTCAGAATCAGGGTAACCAAATGGTGATTCTGACAGATTCACTTGCCAAAATCAAGGTAACAAAATAGTTTTTTTTTTAGGAATATGATTCTACAGAAATTAATTCCAGAGGCTCATGATTCCCTAGAAACATCATTTTGAACCCGATTCCACAGAATTGCGGAACCAAACACCACCTTAGTTGTTTTAATCGCATAAAATTTTCAATATAGGAAATATCCTTGAAGAATTGTAATAACAAGTCTAAGCAAATTATGCGTCATACGACGGGGGATACAACTTTTGGAGTGATACGTGAAAGGAAGGTACATGTAAATGTTTTAAATTTATAGTTGTTTAATATTAATCATTTATTTTTTATAGATTCATATTTATTTATATTTGACTTAAAAATTTTTTTATTAAGAAAGACTAGCATCCAGAACGTTTATCTCCTACTCGCATTGACATTGACATCACACATAAGTCAAAGAAGTCCAGAAGATATATTGATCCCACATCAGAGAAGCTTATGGTTTGCATTCTAACATATGTATCTAATAGTGGTGATAAAATCTTTCTCTTAAACTCCTATCAATATTGACCTCTTCACTCTCATTGTTATTGTTCTATGTAACCTGTAGGATAAAGTTCAAATTGAGACAACAAAGTGAAGAAAACCAACAAAGCATTGAGGTGTGGGAAGAAATCTTTGAAACTGCTGCCAAAGAAGTTGCTAAATCCTATGCTCGCGGCAAAGCGTGCTTGTGGGGTGCTAGACTAACTACTAAAAAATTGTGTGGCAAAGAGGTTATACGTGAGAAACGTAATGCATCTCAATTTGAAGAATTAAGATCGGAAAATGAAAAATTAAAAGACATTTTGTCGAAACAAAGAGAGAAAATATCTCAATAGAAGCACAATGCAACTGAGCAAGATGAAAGAATAGCTTAGCAAGATGCAAAAATAGATAGATTTGAGTCTGAGCTACGAATTATGGGACAATACAATCTACACAACTTCTAGATTCTATTGAGCCATAGATTGAATTATTGGTACATTAACGATTAAAACCATAAACACTATAAAACAAGTTCTTCATCACAATATCTTGATGGTTTTCTTGAATAAATCATTTGTCATTTTAATATCTTCTATCTGTGATGAACCTTATTTTATGGGTTTCATGGATTCTATAATGGATGATAGTTCCGTTCTTACGATGAACTTTATATACCTTGTTTCGTTCCTATTGAGTGACCATTTAATGTTAGCATCACAGGCTAAAGAGAAAGAGATGAAGAAGCTGAAGGCTTTACAAAAAGCAGAAGCAGCCAAACTTCAAGTATATTTGTTAAGATCTTTTTGTTTTTAGTTTGGTAATTTAGTGAATTGAATGGAGAAATACCTTAAATTTTTTTTTTTATGGTTTTATGGTCTGAGAATTACCCTGGTTATTCTCTTGAATCACACCTTCCTACCAATTGCCACAGTGAGTCTTCTGTATATGCTTCTTAATTACTTTATGCACCTCTTTCAAAGCAAATCAGATTTCAGTTTCATGTCTGGTTGGTTTAAGAGTCTCAACTAAATTTTATCCTCTTATATTCTTATTTAAGTTGGACTCTTTCTAATTAAAAGAGTTCTGGTCTTTTATTATTTAATTTCTGATTGTAATTTGCAGATAGTCCTTGAATTGGTGGTGGGCATGGACTCTCTTCTCACTGTATGCATATACAGTATACACTTAAGCATCTCTAAAACTAATGAAAGAGAATGAGAGAAAGGTAAGGGAGGAAGGGAGTCAACAGATTAGCCAAGCCAACAACTCAAACAGAAATGATGATGGAATATCGAGTGAAAACTCAGAAATAGAAAGTTGAAATAAAAAATGGCATGGAGACCATAACAGGAGCAGCACACAGCATGAAATATTTCCTCTGATTGCTACTGGAGTACAGGCCTCAGGGGATTAACAAAGACAGACTTCCTACATCAGCTTCTATCTTGAAAAACTCAAACTTAAAAAACACACTCTACAGAAAGAAACAGGTATTAAGGAAAAAGAAGTTTAAGAAAGAAGATGGGCTGAATGGAGCAATCAGACTTAATAATGGTGAAGGAGAAGAAGAGGGGAGAAGAGGGGAGAAGAGGAGAGCAGAAAAGAGAAAATGAAGGTGGGTTTTGTTGGTGGGATTTCAAGTCAAGCACTAAGCAAGAGCTTATAGTTGTAGTGAAAGAGCACAAAAAGGAATTGGCCATGGGGAAAGAGAAGGGGGACTAAAAAATAAAGCAGGTTTTTACACACAAAGAGGAAGACAGATGGTTTAAGAGAGATGAAAAAAAGTGGGGTTCTTGCTTTGCTTGCACTATCAGGCATCAAGCTTACGCCTTACAGGGGTACAGAGCCAGTGGTGTCAGAGACTGTAACAGAGAGAGAGAGAGAGAATGTAATGTAGTGAGAGAGAGGGAGGAAGAGAGAGACAGAAGAATGGGAGACCCCTCGGAAGAATTTTGGAAAAGAGAAGGCATTCAATCCCGACGGAAGGAATATGATTTGCTTTAATAAGAAACCACCACCATGAAAACAAACCATATAGATCCAGAAATCCATGAATTTGAGGTTCTTAAAATAACAAGAATAGCATATCAGTGTCAAAAATCAAGGAAATTCAATTCATATGTGAAAACCCATTTTGTGCTGTTTATATAGTTCTCTTTATGTCTCTGTGATAGGTGTGGTGCTTTACAATCTAGTGGTGACACAGGTCAATCTGATGATACTCTTGGTGGAGTTCTTGGTTTTGGACAAAAAAAATACATCCATGATATCTCAGCTAGCTTCGGCAGGTAAAGTGAGAAAGCTGTTTGCTCACTGCTTGGGTGGTATAGAAGGAGGTGGAATGTTTGCCATTGGAAATGTTGTGCTGCCAAAAGTAAAAACATCTCCATTGGTACTGGAGCAGTATGTGATTTTATCCTACTTTACAAAGTAGTTTGTAGTTTGTACCCTTAGCTTTCTTAATTATCATTTTAATATGCCTTGTGCAAGTTTTTTACTAACAAAGCATCATTAACCTCTATTTGGAATTTGGATGAGTAGTCCTCGTGATTCATGAACAACTGTATTAGACTGTCTTATTTGTTTAAAATCTACACTTCTCCTATATTGAATCTCATGTTAGCAAATCCAAGTCCAATTTACTGTTTGTTACCTTATTGTTGGCTCATAATTTCAATGAAATATTCAAGTAAATTAACATTCTACTTATCTCCTCCTACTCAAATTGAGGGAGAGTGGGGGCTCCTAATTACATGCTAATATGGAGTAATGTGACCAAGGTTAGCTTGTTAGCTTGTTTGATTATTTTTTGGGTTAGCTTGTTAGCTTGTTGGCATGTTTGATTATTTTTTGTTGCTTGCAAGTTGCTGCTACTGTTGCTTTCGTCTACAGTGTGGGATCAATGCCCTTTTGCTTAGTGCTTAAAGTCAGAAGCTGGTTGGGCTCACAGTGTTTGAAATACAAGTTGCTGTTGGGACTGGGGGTTAGTCAAATTATTGTCACACAGACGACCAAGAGGTTGTACTCAAATCTCCCCATCAACTCAAGTTGAAGATTCGTCTTCTCTACAATGATTCTTATGAGGAACATACTGTAAAATTTGTTGCCATTGAAGACCAGCAACAACTATGAGTTGTCTTTAATGTTCTAACCTAGTTTTCTACTTCAAATTTCTGGTTCTTTCCTCAATCCTTAACTAATTCCTGTGGTTCCTCAGCCCAATTCCTCAATTAAAACAAGCTCAAGTATCCATTGAATCACCTTCTGACCTGGTGTACTTTTGAATTTAATCCAAAAGCCCCTTCATCCTTCCATCAAAACCTTAGTAGATGCCCCTTTTCTGAAGTTGGATTGGCCTAAACCTTAATTCATTCTAACCCAAATTCCAGGCCATACAACCACCAGTTGTCTGTGCTTCCTTCCAAGAATTCCTCCTAACAGTGTACCCTATTCAATTATTGTTATAGCTCCATCATCCCTTTGAACCCTACATTTACTAAACCCTAGTTCTATTCCAAAACCCAACTCAGTCCTTAGTTCCCATTGAAACCCCATTATTCTGCTGGTCCTATGTTTTCTCGAAACCCCTAAAATTTAGGATCATAGTTCCAGTTCAACTTGATTTCACTACAAACTTGGATCGATCTGCTGCCCTGCCCCCCTTACGTCTGAGTCATAAACCCCAGTGTTAATTCGTCTCATAAACCCCCTAAATCCCCAATTTCCTAAAATCTGAAAGCTTTACTCTAGTTAGCCGTAACCAAACTGGTTCTTTAGGGTCCAGTTAACTGACCCTCATTCCTGAGGGTTCATTAGTAACGGTGGCCCTTTTAATATCCATAATTAGCAACCACCATATTCATTTGCATTTTTAGTAGCATCTGAATGTTATACTATGAAAACATGGATAAAGGATAGATTTCTTTTATTTTTAATCACAATGACAGAAAAGGGTAAGTTAACTTGAAGCCAAAGAACGAAGTATTGTTCAGCGAACCAGGCAAAATGGCGAAATGTTGCCAAAAAATGGGCAAGATTTCGCTGAACTTAAAAGCTTTATTCAAAAACATTTGAAATGTCCAGTTTGAAAAGACATTCATAAATGTCTGCAGTTTCTAGTTTCCACTTTAATGTAAAAGCAAAATATCAATGCATCGGTGCGAGTATCTACGAAGGTAAATGTAAAACTTAAAAAGGTAATAGAGATAATATAAAATATTCTACAAAGTTACAAAACATAACATCAATCGTCTGTGAAAAAGCAATAATATAATATTCAAATCAAATCTCTGCCTTTTTAACTCTCTCTCTCCCACCTTTCGTCATTCGTCCCTAACCTCTCGCTTTGCAACTTTCTCAAGAACAATAAGCTTTCTCTCTCTCCTTTTCTCTTTCTCTCTCTAGGAATATGCACAGATGGTTGCTGCGGGTCTGCGAGCATGGTGACGCCGTCGGAGACCACCGGTAGCGAAGTTCAATGTTTATCGCGAAGTTCAATGTTTATCGCCGATTTCAGCGATAATCGGCGAGATTGCCGTTTCTCGGCGATATCTTGCCTATCTCGTTTCGGTTCGCCAAGGGGCGAAATCACTGAAAAATGGTTCCTTGCTTGAAGCGTAAAGTGTGGATTCTACAATAAAAATGGCAAAGGGAGCATTCATGATTCATCCTCGGATGTAGCTTGAGATTCCACATAGCTTTTGATAATTTTAAATGTTACTTGTCACTCTAGGTGTATGTTTCTTCTGGATTTGGATGTCAAAAATCAAGGAAATTCAATTCAAATGTGTAAATCCATTACCCCGTACTTGTCTCTAAATTCCAACCTAATTGCATCCTTGATTGGTTCTATAGAAGCTCGATGCCCACCACCAGTATCACTCATTAAAATCAATGCATTCATAATTCTTTCAGCTCTAATCTGTAGAAGCTCAGTGGTTCTTTCATCTGTACCTGCAAATTAATTATTCATGATAATCTCATTCAATTTACTGCATGTTTAATTTCTTAAAACATATAATGATCAATTAGTAATATGTTAGACTTTTTGGTTACTTTATACTGTTTGATAATGATATATATTGTAGAAGTGGTGTCTAATAAGGCTAATCAGATTTGAACGAACATGGATACTAGTCTCTTTCCTCCCACCTTTATACTACCTATGATTGAAGATATCAAATTCATAGGCAGCAAGTTTTTGGGCTTTAAATCCATTAATGTTTCTAGGAGATCCAACTGTGTTGTAGATCATCTAGCACGGATGGCCTACTCGGTTCAAGGCCTGAATTATTTGTCATGTTCCTCTGATTGGATTATGAGATTATTTTCAGTTTCCAATCCTACCCCTGCCTCTTAATGAAAGTTTTGATTACCAAAAAAAGGGAAAAGAAGTAGGTGTTTTGGATATTTTTTTTGTCATTTCAGTGTCTTTCTATTACATTTGAAAACGAGAAATGAAGTCTTTTTTAACAGGAAAATGACTGAATCAACTAAGACCCTTAGATACAATTATTTTAAATGAACTTCACAACTCCAAAAGGACTCTACCAAGAAGATTATTGCAGGACAAAGAAGCAAAAAAGGTAAGAATGGAATTGGTTGATGGCGGCAGCAAAACATTTAGTACTTGTCTGGAAGCTGTTTTAGATGGTCTAATGGATGCATGGAAAGTAAGGTTGATAAGGTCTTGTTTTTCAAGAAGCTTGGACCGATTGCAAGCATATCCTCAACCTTGTTCCTAAGCCAAGGGGGCCAACTTGGCTTATGGAATTTGCCTCAATTTAGTTGTTTATTGCTAGCGATAAGTATAAAATAATTGGTAACTAGGTTTAACCACGGTCGGTTCAATGACTCCGGTCTGCTCAAGTTGGAGAATTGGACCATGGGGTATTGTAAGCGACAAATATATGGAGCTTACAACTAAAAAAAATTAAAAAGTGAACCCATCACCAGTACCTGTGACCCCTATAGTTTGTAGTCACGAAAGAGCACATATAGCAGGAAGAGGATCCGCACTGCCTGCACTCCTAAAAGCAACCCTGTTTTTGTGTGGTGGGGTTTTTTTTTTGGGTAAGGAGTTTAAGGTAGTGCTTTTGTAAGGAGAGTGAGAGAATACTCACAAGAGGGCAACGTGCAATCGTGGACCTAAAAATACATGCTGGGGTATACGTCGACAGCAAGAAATCCAGAGGGAGAAGGAATTTTTTTTTAAGCCAAAAAATAAGAAGGAACTGGTAACTAGGAGTGGTGATGAGAGTGTTTTTTGTTTTATTTTTAATATTTTTTAAATGTGGGGCCTACCGTTTTTATAATGCAAAAACCGTCGGGATGATGATCCGGATTCGGTAACTAGAATGTGCATTTTGGCACCACGCGTGTTTTAGCGTCATTTCACAGTACCAAAGTTAAACGAGGACTTATTGGCGGTTTGAAGACTTGAGGTATGAAAGTCAAAGTTAAACGACGACTTCGTTGGACCAGGTCTCTGCGTGTCAGCTATTTGAATTCTAAAGTCAATGCTCCTTAGAATCCTGAAGCTTTCTTCTCATGGTGGTAATCTGTGAAATTGTATCACACAGTAGTTACGGAGCTCTCTTCAATGGCTTCTCCTCCGTCTTCTCTCTGTTCCTCTTCTTACTCTACTCCTTTTACTTCATCGCCATTCTCAGCTCTCCCGATCATGGGTCTCAGAGATAAAATCGTCGAGAAAATACTTCTGAATCGCGTTACATTGATTGTTGGCGATACTGGCTGTGGTACTTCAATTTAACCTCGAAACTCTCTTATTTATCTGCTTGTTTAGGTTTATTTTCGTCTTTCTGCTTTACTTGAATTTAACGCCCGAATACTTTTGATGACCCCCCCCCTCTTTTTCCCCTCCTTTGATCGTTTGTAGTTCAATGCTATGTCAGTTATGTTTAATCTGATTTTCATTTTGTCTTCATTTTTTTTTTGGGGTATGTTTGTGTTAATGATCTACTTTATTGTCGCAGATCACTGTAAATAGTTATCTCTTCCTTGATGTCATAACTGGTTTTGATCAGAGACGAAATTAAGTTTTACTTGTAATCTGGAATGACCTCCTTGGTTAAATCATGTTCGCGTCGTTTGAAGTGAATTCTGACCTTTGTCTTTTGATGCTTCTGCTTATTTGATATGCATTGCACTCCGACACTGCAAAGGAGCTTTGAAATTTATCATTTGAATAAAGTTTGTGGTGTTGAATTGAATTTCAATGAATGGCAAATTGATAACGTACTGATTACCATCCTTGTATGTTCTCATAAAATGTGAGGGATTATATGCAGAATCTTGCCCTAACGTCTCGTACTGATTCCAATGTCATAATTGGTTTCTCTTTGCATTGTTGGAAAATGTAGTCATTTATTGATTATTTTGGACTTCTATTGCAAACAAGTGATTTTGTCTGATTGATTGCTTGCCTTCTTCTTTCGTTTGTTTCTTTTAATGGATACATATTTTCCTTTTTAATTTTTTAAAAATTTCAATTAAAGGCAAAAGCTCGCAAGTTCCACAGTTTCTCCTGGATGAAGGTATACAACCTATATTATGCACCCAACCACGAAGGTTTGCAGTTGTAGCAGTTGCTAAAATGGTAGCAAAAGCTCGGAATTGTGATGTGGGAGATGAGGTTGGATATCATATTGGTCGCTCAAAGTTTGCATCGGCAAGGTATTTTCACTCACATATGTTTGTTGACTTGTTCCTATTCCATGATGTTTTAGCGTCACAAGTGCTATTAATGCTTTTCAGTCTACCATGAATACTAGGTTATGATTGCAACCATAATCGCATTGTGTTATTGATTGTGTTAGATGTTTATGTTGTTTGCTTGGATACTTTTTGGTGGGACAGAATTTTGTCGACCATTCCTCCTGAGATTCTTGTGATTACATTTTGAAATTTACATGCATCAATTAATTTATTTGCCCATGCATTGCTGGTGTTCGACACTTTGGTTGAAGCAAAATTTCTGATCCATTGCTTATTTTGTTGATGGTTTGTTTTTCACATTTACATAGTTGAACCAATCATAGATGCAAGATTCCTTTTCTTTTTGCCTGAACTATTTAATGCTTTGTAGTAGTCTATTTTCATTTAGTTTCTTTCTTTATATTTTCAGTTGATAAAGACACTTTATGTTAGTGACAGTCAAATGCATACATGTAGATGTATATGTGGAGAAACAATGCTTGAAACATAGAGGATTTTTATTTAGGAGTTACAACTAGCTTATAGAAGATCCTAAAAGAGATACTACTATTACAAATGATGTAACTAGGATACATTAAGTGGAATGACTCCCTTTTATATAGTTTTACATGTTTATTTTTCTTGAAAATAGCAGCATGCAATGCCAACTACTATGTTTGGTGGTGGCCATGGATAGCTGTTGTGAACAATAAACAAGATAGTGGTCCTGGACGGTAGCTGTGGATGTCGATCTTCAGTGTATAGCTTTGGAAATTTGTTTAAATACTCAACTTTTTGCTAATAACGTTCAATCATCGATAATCCAAGCTTTAAAGCTCTGGAGTGGTGTACCACATGCTTGAAACGGGATCCACTTAACATGTTTTTTTATCAATGGGAGGTAGTGTAGGGTTTGGGTGTCTTGTATTTTGTGGGTCCATGTAATTATAGTTTTGGTTGTATTTTTATTGAAACAGGATTTTGGTCAATTACTAGTACTGGGTTAAAATTGTAATTTATATGGAAATTAGGGTTTTAGGTTTCCCTATAAATAGTCTTTGTGGGATAACCTAGGGAATAAGGCAAGCAAAGTGTAGGACTTTGTGGTTTTGAGAGTGGTGTGAGGTTTTCTCAAATAGTAAAACTTCTTTCTCTTTAGTGGATGTATGCAGGATTTTGCTGAACCACGTTAAATTCCTCGTGTGTTTTGCTTGTGTTTCTTCTTTGTTCGTGGTTGTGCATCATCCCCAAAAAGTGGTATCAGAGTGAGGTCCGGTGGATCGTCGCCGGAGGTGTACAAAGATTTAGGAAAGGCTTTGATAGGTTGATCGAATGTATGATTTTCTGGTTTAGAGATTTTAAAGTTTTTCTTACCCTTCTCTTGTGATTGTTCGATTGGGTACAGATCGTAGATTGGAAAAAAAGGGGGGACGTCGGTTTTGATTGTCGGAATGATGGCTGTGGGCTTTAAGGTTCAGTTGTCTTCTGTTTGAAGTTCTTTTATGAATTTTTTTTCCTTTAAACAATGGTGAAGTTAATCATTACAATTGATTGAAAAAAAAGTTTGTAAATCTGAGCAGAACGTGAAGAGAGAGGAATCAAATAGAAAAAAATTGGCTTGGTTGGAAGAAAAGACAAAAGGCAATATTTTTTTTTTTGGTTATTGGATTGGTTCCGTATAAGTTATTTCCACAAGATTTTGTGGAGTTTTTTTGTACGGGATTAGGTGTTCCTAAGGTTTTTTTTTTTGGCTTTCCAGACTTTGTTCAAGTGACGGATCAAGGAGCTTTCGCTTTGTTGATATTTATTTTATGGGTTCGTACGAAGATTAACGGTCAGGATTATTAGGTTGATGACAAGTACGAAGGGCACAAATCAAATGATGGTGAAGAATTCTAATTTTTCTCCATAGAGTTTTTAATTGGTCATAATGATTTCACTTTGTGACAACAATGGGTGAAGAACGTCCTTACACGGGAAGGTACTGTGAAGCCTCTCAGGAAAAAATTAGAAAGGCCAAAGGCGATGAAGGAAGATGAGTGGTAAGAGTTGAGGGATCTAGCAAATAATACGATTTGGTTGTATCTTGTGGATGATGTTCTTCGTGAAGTCACGGGGGTGGCAAATCCAGAGGAAGTCTAGGCAAAGCTAGAGAGCAGGTATAAGTCCAAGTTGTTGACAAATTGGTTGTTTTTAACGAAACAATTATATGGCCTTTGGATGTCAAAGGGAGCAAATTTTAACGAGCATTTGGATGAGTTCAACAGGATTTTGATAGTGTTGTCGGTTCTTGATGAGGAGATCAAAGGGTAGGACAAGGCATTACTCTTGTTCGCATCACGACCTTAGTCATTTGATCACATTGTCCACATTGCTTTTTGGTAAAGATACTTTGAATCTTGACGATGTTATTACTGCATTGCTGATGAATGAAACACGGCAGAAAAATAGCAGTGATAGGGAGTCAAATGAAAGTAGTCCCTTGGTTGTAAGGAGTGGTCATAGTAGAGGAAGATCAAGTGTGAGAATGGAGGAGTCTAGCAAGTTAAGGGGTCGCATAAAGTATGTTACTATTGCAAAGAGGAAGGTCATATGAAGAAGAATTATCCAAGGCATAAGGAGGATAGGAAAAAGAAGGACGAGGAGAGTGATGAATCATCTATCGTTGTCTTATGGAGCGATGATGGAGGAGATGATGTCCGTTTTCTGACTTCATCATCAGGTTTGGATACTTCAGATTGGATTTTAGACTCTGCATGTTCATTTCACATGTGTTTTGTCAGGAATCAGTTTGCTACATATCATGCATGTGAGGGTAGTACTGTCAAAATGGCAAATAAATGAGGAAAGTAGGGTTGCTAGAGTTGGGATTATATGGATTCGCATGTTTGATGGGACTGTGCAAACTTTTATTGGGGTTAGACGTGTGCCAAATCTAAGGAAGAATCTGATTTCATTGAGTACTTTGGATTCTAGAGGTTTTATATGGTCATCTGAAGGTGGAGTTCTCAAGGTCTTAAGAGGATCCACGGTTGTGATGCGGGGAGAGATGATTAGGAAGTTGTATAGAATTGCAGGGAGTGTTGAAATAGGTGGAGCTCTTGTTGACACTTAGGCAAGGAGTATAGGTAGGAAGAATTTGTAGGTTGTTCAGGCGCCGAACAAGGGCAAATCTGAAAAGAAGTAGGTGACTTTCATTTTGGATTTGGTGAGTGGCAATGATTTTTCGGAGTAGGCTGTGACAGAAGGAGAGGTGGAGCCATGTCACGTCGTACAATGCCAATGAGTTGTACAAGACACCCCAGTTAGGGGGTGTGAGCCATGCTGGTTTAGTGATGGAGGTCAGGAAAGCATCCCTGGAGGGGTTGTGGGCCATGCAGTAATATGTGGCGAATGCACAGAGACAGGTGATTGTAAAGAGAAATCATCAATGGTAGGTGTAAAGTATTGTAGGTGTCTTTGTTCCTATGTGGCTTGCTTGTTTGTTGTACTTGTCCTTATAGTAGAGTGTTAACTTGATCCCTATCATTCTCTTTGCTTTATGCTAGGTTTTTGTTTTATGTTTTTTTGTCGGATTCTGTGTAATTTGATGGTATGGCTTGCCTTGGTCAACCCAACTTTCCAGTTTTGGAAAAAAAAGTTTCTCAATACCTCATCTCTTCTAGGGTTTTCTCCTTCCTTCCGCCTTTCTTATGTTGTCTCGTAAGTGCTAAACATGAGTAGCCTGTTTGAAAAATGTAGTTTGCTTTTCTCTTTTTTGTTGCATTATGAGGATTGTAAACCCCCCCCCCCCCACGGTAGCATATTGTACTCCTCTTTTTTTGGGTGAAATAGCATTTTTGTACTCTCTTGTCACATTTTCCTTTTTTGTGTCACAGCTCCAAAATTGTCTTTAAAACTGCTGGTGTTTTATTGGATGAAATGCGAGCTAAGGGGGTAGCTGCACTTAAATATAAAGTCATCATTCTTGATGAGATACATGAAAGATCTGTGGAATCTGATCTTGTTCTTGCATGTGTAAAGCAATTTGTGCTGAAAAAGCATGATTTAAGGTTCACAGTTCTTCCTGTCTCTTCCTTGTTTAATATTTGTTCATTGATTTATTGTTCACGCAGAGTTTGTATCTTCATCCTCATGTCAGGTCCAATTTTATTATATTACTGATACCTCCTTGAACTGTATCTCAATTACTACCATAGCCCTTGTACTTTTTGAAAATTTTAACCTTACACTTTGCCTGAAATTACTGATGACCCCCTGCATTAAGTTCCGTTAGTTAACTGATGATGTGATATCTTTGGAATTTTCAGAAACCCCAAAAATAACCCTATATACTTGTTCATCTCATCAGGATTGAACTCTGAGAAATCTAAAAAGACAAGAAAACGAGGGCAAAATTGGTATTCCATGTGGCTTTTCTGAATGAGGGTAATATCATCTTTTGGCTTCATAATTCTAATAAAGGGGAAAATGGACATTTTATGTTCATCCTTAATAGTTTCTTTACACCGATAGATTTGAAGGGGGCAATAGTAATTTCATAAACAATAGGGTTTGATTAGAAATTAAGCTATAGCATAAGGGGGCATCAATATTATCCATTTTATTTATTTTATCAATAGTGTGTCTCTTGTCTTAAATGAAATTTGATAATTTCTTGGTGGTTTGATGTCCATTCTTCTTATAGGGTAGTATTGATGTCTGCCACGGCAGATATTGAAAGATACAGGAATTACTTCAAGGATCTCGGGCAAGGTGAAAGGGTAGAAGTGCTTGCAATCCCAAGTCCCAACCAACAACTGATTTTCCGGCGAAAAGTTATTTATCTTGAACAGGCAATGACTTTCCTATTAAATTTTATGTTTCGATTGCATATCTTTTTTTCTGTTATGAAGTGGGGAGGTTGATTGCTATATTTGTTTTGTCAATTACTATAAGTCTATAATCATAATCAGATTGATGTCTGGTGCAAGTGTTAACATTTCCACAAGTTAGAGAAAGTGCATGCTGTACGCCTGCAAGTTGGTCACAAGGAACATGTTTTAAGTGATCTGGTTCTATGCAATTCAAATTCATGCTTATTTCTGTTTAAGACTTTTCCATACATGTCGAGGCGTGTAAAATCTCTATGAAAGGCCAACTTGTTGAAGTAAAAACTGCCATCTATTGTGATATAGAGGGAATATTAGAGAGATAAGCCTGGACCATTTTTTATGTTATATAGGGGTGTCAGATGCCTGGGGAAGAAACCTGGGTCTTAACTTCTCCATCAACTTTCATCCTGATGCCTGGGCTTTAGTGTGGATTGACTACTGCAGGTTGGATCAGATTCAGGCAGTTTTTTTGGTTTCTGGCTTTATAGTACCCTATGTTTAACTTTTAGACAGGGAACAAGATCCTATGTTTTTCAAAATCCTATGTGCATATGAATTATTGTAACAACTTATCATTTTTGAACCTTCATCTTTCATATCATGTTCCTTTTTTTCTTCTTTGGCTTTATGTCAAATCACAATTGGAGATACTAATTATCTGTGTCTTTGTCTAATAGATCAGACACAAATATATGCTGAAATGTTTCCTCTCTTCTTCTTCTTCTTTCTTTCTTCTTTCTTTCTTTCTTTTCTTTTTTTTTTTTTTTTTTTTTTTTTTTTTTTTTTTTTTTAACCCTTTTTTGAGCATCATGGATTGTTTACTCTCAGGATGGATTTTGCAGGTGAGATTATAGATAGTCATGCCCAAGCCCCCTAGACAAGAACAATGACTTCTTTTGATATTGGAAGTGAGATTTAAGTAGGCCTGTAAACGGACCGGATTCAGCTCGGATACAGTATCCGAATCCACCGTTATCCGAATCCGAATCCGGCAAAAATTTAGAGAAGGCATCCGAATCCGAATCCGAAACTTTATCGGATATCCGATCCGATAAAATATCCGATTATTGATTGATAATTGTCACTTTTTTACATTTTTTATTATAAATTTCTAATTTCCGATTACCGAATACCACTATCCGAATCCGATTACCGGTATCCAAATCCGATTATCATCTATTTTTAAAGAAAAAATGTTAAATACTTTACTCTATCCGGATAAAAATTTATCCGGATATTATCCGATCCAATAAGCAATTATCCGAATCCGAATCCGGTTGCTTAACGGACGGATACAGATATTTTCCGGTAAGAAAATTTTCGGATATGGATACCCTTAAACTAATACGAATGCGAATTCGGAGGTGGATTTCGGCTATCCATTTACAGGTCTAGATTTAAGTCTTTAGGACTGAAAGACAATGAAATATTCCCAACAACTGGGGACCAAACTGATTAACATGTTCTGGTGTCTTTCTGAAGATTACCTGTGATATTTTAGGGTTGGAGGCCTTATTTTTAAATATTGGCCTTGGCATCACCTGGTGATCCTTTCCAAATACTCAACGTCTGTTTTTGGTATTCAAATAATCTTAGTTATGAACTAAATCCAACATGCTTTTGGATATTTTCTGCCTTTGTGGTTCTGTAATGTGCAGCAAATAGACCAACATTGAATGTGGATGTAAAACCCCAAGATTGGCTGTATTGGTCTTAAACTCAATGGTTGATGTAGACTTCATAGGTTTGCATTCAGCTATGCAAACACAATTTGTGCCGACCAAATGCAGCAGTAACAGTTTCCTTAAAGAAATATGCTTATGTCTTGATTCTTTAGCATGTTTTAAAATCTTGCAGTTTGCTGGATATCTCCTAGGTTTTTCTTTTATATTATATTGTTCCGTTTCTATTGATGTTTGTATGGCATTTCCTTTACTTTATAAATAATATCTAATGGTATTGTAGTTATGATAAAATTGATTGCTAAGCAGATTGCTGAACTTCTTGGAGAAAGTGCAGACTCCTGGCCAGACAAATACTTTTCTGGTCCCAGTCCCTGCTCTCCTGATGGTAGTATCCAGCCTGCAGTGCACATCCTTATTCGTGATCTGGTTTTGCATATTCATGAAAATGAGCCAAATATTGAGAAGAGCATTTTAATATTTCTTCCGACACGCCAAGCGTTAGAACAGCAATGGTTCCATTTAAACTCCTCTAGTTCAGTCTTCAAAGTTCACATTCTGCACCGTGACATTGATACTGAACAAGCTCTCATGGCCATGAAAATATGGAAATCTCACCGTAAGGTATCCTGCTATATAAGACCACAGCCACCACTTCCTCCCACCCCCCCCCACCCCAAAAAAAAAACAAAACAAAACAAAAAAAAGAGAGAAAGAAGTGTTTATTCTGATATATCCACTTGGTTCTTGATGCCCAAAATTAATATCAGTATCAGTTGTTTTGGTTATCATGTTCTTGTAAAAGTAAGAATAAAGCATCAATTTTAACAGAGATATTTGTGAGTTGAGATTTTAGAGGATGAGGTCAAGGAAGAGAAGGAAGTGGTGCTCCTTTCTGCTTTTATGCAGTGGATTTTATTACTGGTGGTTCTCCCTGAAATGTGAGATTGTTTATTGCTTGAATTTTGTTGGGTTGTTGTAGCCCTAGATTGATTGGGATCAACTAGGGACCACCAAACCGGGACCTTGTATGAACCAGTACAGTTTGAGTAGGTCAGAATACGGGTCCACTTGCGGGTTAGGGTTTGATTGTTGGGTTTAGACAAGTAACTGATGGGGAATCTATCAATGAAGGTTTGAGGCTTCCTGAAAGGCATCTGATGCTGATCTTGAAGTTCTAGCAAATTAGGTCTTGGGTTCCTGGTACTGGGAAAAGGAATCTTTGGTGAAATTAGAATTTAGAAATGGAACTTGCGGTGGCAGTTGGGATTGATTTCTAGCTAGGTGGGGATTTTTCAACCTAAATATTGGTCAAAACTGGTGATTGATTGTGAGATCTGAAAATTGGGTCTTCCAATAAAAGTTTGGTAAGGTCAAAAGCCAATATATACCCATGGGAACGGGCCCCAAATTCAGTCTAGTAGGGTTATGGGATGTGACTGCTGTGAGAGGCAACCTGGCCTGATGTAGCAAATTTTTGTTGGTTCAATGGAGCATGAATGAAGAAGGAAAAGGGGCCAAAACACTGTTCACGCAAATAGTGTCACTGCCTATTCTTTCATAAACAAGTCAAAATACTTCAGATACTGTAGGTTGTTTATACTGTGCTATGCATCTTGATTGCTCATCTTGTTCCCTAAATTTTCTGGATTTGCATAGGTTATACTTGCCACAAATGTCGCAGAATCATCAGTCACAATACCTGGAGTCGCCTTTGTCATTGACTCGTGCAAATCTTTACAAATAGTTTGGGACAACATTAGCAGAAGGGACTCACCAGAGCTTGTCTGGGTATCCAAATCTCAGGCATGCAGTTTTTCTTTTCTTTGGTTTCTTATTTTCATTATAGTAGTCCTGTTTAATATATATAAATATATATATTTCAATAATATGCCTTAGGCTGATCAGAGGAAAGGACGGACAGGTCGGACATGTGATGGCGAGATTTATCGGCTGGTTACTCGTTCATTCTTCAGTAAGTTGGAGCCATTTGAACGTCCAGCTATCTTGAGATTGTCATTGAGGCACCAAGTGCTTATGATTTGTTGTGCCGAATCTAAAGCCATTAATGACCCCAAAGGTATATCTAATTTTTCTCTCTAAAGTTTCCAAGCTTGTTTTGTCAGTTAGCCTTCATGCCAAAGGTTGGGTAGCCACATTGCGAGATCTGGCTTATCTATCAATTGGTAAAACTATATGAAATTATGGCATTTCTCTTAAGTGTACTGCAAAATTGCTCAAGTCATTATGAACCGAAAGAATCCTGCTGGCATGGGGACTAGGTCTACAGATGTGACAAATACCAGAGGTTCATGGCCATTGATGACTCAAAAAGAGCTTTGCTTGTCAAATACCGTGTTTCTTTTTCAATGAACCTTTCCAATTGGATGATCTCATGATTCTCATCCATCTAATTTGTATGAAAGACTATGGAATACGTTTGAATTTGACGGATGGCATTATCACTTGAAGGGTCTTAGATAGGCATGTGCTCGGCCCAAAACTTAGTGATGTAAGCCCAGGTTTGGGCTACAAAATCTTCAGGATCTCCTTTGAAACACTTACTCTGCTGCCTAGGCAACTAGGGGCAGAACTGAGAGAAAGGGGAAGTGTCTGCAGAAAATTCTGGGCTGTAAAAGGGAATCTGAGAGCAGAAAGGAGAAAAAGGCTCGATCAAATAGCCAAAACTGCTCCACACTTCAATCGCAGGCCTCAGAAGAGCAAAGAACTTCTGAAGAAGTAGATGGCTGTAGCACAAAAACCAGCCGCAGGTTCCATAGGGTTCCCCTTCCCCAGGACTCTCTCCCAGTCAGGTAATCAAACAAATTTTTTTTCATCCAAAGCTGTCTTTGCTTACAACCCAAATTGGTATTTATAGACTCTAATAACTCTTTCCTAATTCGATACAAACTCAACTCAAACAAGACTCAAAAGGAAATAACTCTTTCCTATTTTGAATCAAACTTAAAAATAGGACTCTTGTTTTAAAAAGGAAACTACTGCCAAACAATTTACTTAGCTCAAATTCTTAACCTAAGTGGGATTTCAAACCAAACTAACAACCCTATGACTCCTGGCTGGATCGATTCCATCCTATACAGACTCGTCCCAGGGGCAGTAAAAGACAGATTTACCCCCCTGGGTTGTGAATGATGCGTTGTGAATGATGCCAGGGGCTTTAGCCCCTCTTTGAGCCTTGCCTGGGCTTCCGACATCACTTAATCCACCCAGATATCATAGCTATTTGATCTGTCCTGTAATAATATTTGTTTTGCTCAAATGAGATACAAGTTTATTTAGGTTCATATCTTTTTACTGTTTTATAATTGTGGTAGAAAATTAATTTCGGAGTAGAAAATGCCTCCCCCATTGTGGGTTCAGGTGTTCAATTTTTCCTTGATGGTGATAAAATCATGTACACCTAATTCTGCTGCCCTGAGTGGTTAGGAAAATGTCTATATCCCACTTCTTGGACCATTCCAGGTTTTCACTCTGCATGGCTTTTATGTGTGCTATCCAAGCCATTGGTCTTTCTCATCACTGACTGAGGAATTTCCTTTTTTATTTCCCAGCTGACAACTAAACCGGGGTGTTTCCAAGGGTAACAACTAACCCGGTTATTATGAAGGATCATAAGCAAACGTAGTTTTGTTTTTCCGGCTCAGAACCGAACCTGCTTTCTAAGGATCATATCTAACCCAACACTCTTGTGGGTTCACCTAATACCCAATAGATTTACTCTGACTTACCACCAGATCTTGATTTTCCCAGATGCATATAACCTTTCAACTCTTGCTGGAGTTCTTTTGCAACTCAAGAAATACAAGCCTCTTGATAGGTAGGTAGACAAGATAATTAATGTGATTCTAAGATCAAGAATGGCCCCAAGTAACCAGGAAAACATAAATTAGTAATTTAGCGTCTGAATCAAACCAGCCACCAAAACTATGACCCACCTCGGTTCAAATGTATCTTGTATGCTAGTGAATAACTGCTGCAAGTTTCCTGAGATTCCAATGGTTTGATTGTGAAATATGACCCAATCACCGAAATAGTAACTAGGTGGCTGTAGGACGAAATACTCAGTAGAATAAGCTGAGATTTGGAGAGGATGATGTTGTGTAATAGATAAGTTTATCCTGCAAATTTGAGACAGTTCCGATGGTTGGAACTTCAGTTATAGTGGCGGACTTAAAATTAGAAAGCTTCGGTTTTCAATGGTGGAATGGTTTGATGGAATAAACGAAAGGGAAAATGAAATGGATTGGCCGGCTGATAATCCCAACAGAGTGAGATGGAGGGAGAAGAAAGAGGGTTGATCAGTCCAATGACTTCAATGTATTACTCACTCTGGTTTAAGTGGGATATTCCAGTAGCAAGAGTAACAGCAGTCTGAATAATAGGGATGATCTCATTTTGAGGTTCTTTTAATCAATGATAGTAGCATCAGCAGCTCCAAAAGCTCCGTCACAGGTTTCTTTTAATCAGCAGCAGCAGCAGCAGAACACAAGGGTCCATCACAAGTTTGGTTCAAAAAAAGAAAAGAAGAGAAGGATAGATTTAGCCCTCTCAGCAAGGCTCCTTCAGTCCTAGGATTTTGTAGCTGAGAAACCTTCAAGAAACCAATCCTCTCTATTAGATCTCCTATAGCATCAGCCAGTCATCCAAAACATCAATAAACCTATTGGTATCATTCCCTACATTGACATGACCCATTTCAAATACCAAACCCTAGGTCTTACCAATTGTTGGGTTAAGGTTGTGTAGGAAAACTGCCCCCCTGGACTCTGCTTGTGCGGAAGCCTTTGGCACCAGGTTCGCATTGCTAACTTAAGCTGCAGAAGAAATCTCCTCCAAAGAAAACTCCATTTGGGTCAACTGGGTCTGTACCTAGCTTCTCAAAACCAACTCTTTCTGGACCGTCCCAACTCCTGCCAATCCTTCTAGGACGTGGAGAAAATTGTTAGATCTCCGCCCTTTGGCTCTTTCCGCCATGTCCTTTGAGATTGGCAGTTTAGCTTTTTCTTTCTGGTTGGACCTTTGGCACCCTCTTGGTATCCTCTTTGAAGTTGTCGATGCCATCACGGTCTACTGTTTGGTATCCCTACACATTGCCCTCTCATTCCTGGCCTGAACTCGCATCTATCTAGCACCTCCTTCCTCCTCCCCCCCCCCCCCCTCTTAGAGACCTTCTGTTTGGCTACCTTCCAATTCCTCTGCCTTCTACACTGCTTCAGCATAAAATCTCATCCGCACGCCCATCCCTTGCTACCTAGCCTAAGCTTGTTTGGTTCGGTGGCCATATTCCTCAACATGCTTTCACGGTTTGGAGAACCTTTTCCTATTGACTTCCTCCCCAAGCCATGCTCCACCGTAAAATCCAAGCTAACTGCTTTTGCATTTTCTGCCCTTCTCCTGAAACCATTCCTCATCTATTCTTTGCTTGCCACTTCTCCAAACCCATATGACTGCATGCACTCTGTTCCAGTTGGCCTAGATCCGGACGCCCCAACCCTTTAATGTTGAGTCCAGTTGGTTAGCTTCTACCTTCAGGTGATTGACACTAGCAGACACCATTGGGAAAGCTCATATTCTGAGCTTGCATTACTAATATTTGGATGGAGCGTAATCTCCATGGATAGTCCTCCAATTCTAGATCTCTAGATCAGATTTGGGAGGCCATCTTTAAGGATGTCCCTTCCAAACTCTCCCTCTTGCCTCATGAGCCTCTTGTAGATATCCCAAGGAACAGACATATTGTTGTTAATTGGCGTTTAGATCCTTCTCTTTTGTACACACCTTGGTCTTTCCAGTGCGTTCTTACCCCCGCCCTTCTCTTGCACATTTTCTTCCCTTCAAGGTGCATTTATAATATTTATTTATTCGCTGAAGGAAATGAAAAAATAATAATAATAAACTGTGGCACTGGAACTTTGGTTCAATCATAATTATACTTTGAACAGTTGAAGAAAGGGGGGGAAGGTGGACCCAGGCCATTTTACTAGATTTGGGCCAGCGGGCCTGGTTCTTGAACTTGTTATGCTGTTTCTTCTTTATTTCTGCATCAAGCAATAGTTATGTTGCCAAAAACAAATCTGTTGGAAAATGCCAAGTCAGCATTTGCCACATCAGTCTCAAATCAGTTTTGATGATGACAAACACTCTACTAATGTTTCCATAAAGATATGTTTTTTTGTCCAGCTCATCACTGCAGAAAATCTCGATGTAAATATCCGGTTCAAAGAAAATTCCGGAGAGTCAAGCTCAAAATCAAACCATCTTAGACAAAGAACCAAAGTCAAGAGGAGAGCATCAATATCACTGATCAAGATCAAGTCAAAGACCAAGTCAAAGATCAAGACTTAGGCTAAATCAGGGCTTAGGACACCTTTGCATACACACACATGTAAATACATCCATAATATGTAATTCATGTTACTAGAGTGACCCAGGACGTGTTAGAGGGCAAGCGCTGAGGATTGTCAAAACGATCTAAAAATCCAAGCCATACCCGCCCAAGTTGTTTAGAAAAACGCAAGCGGCGGACGCCGCCGCGCAAACGACAAACGGTCACGAAACACAGGGCGGAACGGCCCAAAGCAGACGGAGACCCAACCAGACGCCGCTCACAAACCGCTCGAACCAAGTCGACGGAATTCTCAGCGGAGCCCGCCCAACAGACAGCACCACGCCGCGCAAACTCCGCAAGGCAGCGAATCCGGCCGGCGACGGAGCCCGCGAGCCAAACAGGCCGACGGATGACCGCCTGGGCAGACGGACGCCCCGCCTGACATAACGGCAGTTTAAAGAGAATATCTTTCCAGATGTTTGTAACGGATACCTTTGAGACGGATGACCCCGCGGCAGACGGACGCCGCCGGAACAAAATCTCGCAAAGATTTTATATCCGTGAGGAAATGGGGAAAGCCGAACGGGGTCTATAAAAGCCCAACCATCCCCATTCGAGAATTATCCTTCTCCCCCATCAGCACATATTCACCACAAAGTGAAAAAGCAAAGTTTGGTGTTTTTAGCATTGCGTCCTCCCAACCCGGTAACTTTGAAGGATATTCCAAAGTTGAAGCTTCACAAAGCAAAGTCCGGAGTTATTGAAACCGCTGAAGTATATTGACTCTTGGTTCATTCATTACATCACTGCACCAAGGGTAAAGGGTTACCCTTTTGATAGGTAATATCTAATACTTTCGTAGTGAATTGGTTATTTTAATTCTAGCTAGGTTGATTAGAATTCATTGATTGGATACTCTTGTCCGTAAACGAAGATTGTATTGGATACTCTTGTCCGTGAACGAAGATTGTAAAGGGTACCTTGCCCGAAACGAAGATGAAGGGTTTGTTTCTCTACCACATGAAAGAGATCCGTTAGTGGAAATACCCGAGACTAAGAGAGGAGGGACGAGACTCGAGAGTCGAACCACATAAATTTTGTGTTTGTGATGCGTTGTCATTAGATTTCATCTTGAACTGTCAACTCATTTTGAAATTGCAACTAAACCAAAAAATTGGTATAAACCACTAGGTACAACCTAATCACCCCCCCTCTAGGTTGCGCCAACAAAATCTTATGGGGTTGCTTATTTCTCTGCTAAATTTACACGCACCTGACCTGTTGAAAGAAACAATTGTGGGAGAATGGCTTATTGATCCATGATCTCAAGCCCTCTATTTATAATTAAGTGGAAAGTAGACTATTACAAGGAATAGAAGTTTACATGAATGCAAACTCTAATTTAACTCCTATACAAACTCTTATTAGACTCTTAATAGAATCCAACACTCCCCCTCAAGTTGAGGCATAGATATTAGTCATGCCCAACTTGCCTACAATAGGAAGGATATCTTTTTCTTTCAAACCCTTAGTAAAAACATCTGCTACTTGGTCTCCAGATCTTACAAAAGGCATGCAGATAAGCCCTTGTTCCAACTTTCCTTTGACAAAAAACCTGTCAATTTCAATGTGCTTAGTTCGATCATGTTGCACTGGATTATTAGCAATACTAATAGCAGACTTGTTGTCACAATATAACATCATAGGGTTTGGAACTTGGACTCCAATATCTTGCAGCAAGCCTTTCAACCATAGTAGCTCACAAACTCCACGAACCATAGCTTTATATTCAGCTTCGGTACTAGATAAAGCTACCACATTCTGTTTCTTACTTCTCCAAGTAACTAGATTACCTCCAACAAAGGTACAGTAACCTGAAATTGACTTCCTGTCTGGAGATCCAGCCCAGTCTGCATCAGTGTATGCTTCTACTTTTAGATTATCGGTGGGTGATAGAAGTATTCCTTTTCCAGGAGTTCCCTTCAAATACTGTAGTATTCTGGTAATAGCCTTCATATGAGCTAAATATGGATCATGCATGAATTGGCTCACTATCCGTACAGCATAAGCAATGTCTGGCCTGGTGTGGGACAAGTAAATAAGCTTCCCTACCAGCCTTTGGTATCTTCCTTTGTCCACTGGTTCTCCCTATTTTTCTTTAAGTTTAGCTCCAGCTTCAATAGGGGTATCAACTGGTTTACACCCCAACATTCCCACTTCTGATAATAGATCTAGGACATACTTTCTTTGGGATAGGAATATACCTTTATTTGATCGAGCCACCTCAATCCCTAAGAAATACTGTAACTTCCCTAGATCTTTAATTTCAAACTCTTTGCCAAGAAAGTCTTTAACTTTTGAATTTCTTCACCATCATTCCCTGTGATGACAATATCGTCTACATAAACAATGAGAAGTGTGATGTTAGTACCTGGCTTCTTGACAAATAGTGTATGATCAGCATTGCTTTGCTTGTACCCAATAGAAGTCATTGCCTTCAGAAGGCGTCCAAACCAGCATCTAGGAGACTGTTTTAACCCATATATTGACCTCTTCAACCGACAGACTTTCCCTGCAGTATTGTCATCGGAAAAACCATGTGGGATTTCCATATAGACCTCTTCTGCTAACTCCCCATGTAAGAAGGCATTCTTTACGTCTAGTTGGTGCAAGGTCCGTTTGTTCACAGCTAGACGAACTCCGCGGAGTATTTAGTTTCGCAACAGGGGCAAAGGTCTCCTGATAATCAATCCCATAGGTCTGGGTAAACCCCTTTGCAACTAGTCTAGCTTTCAACTTGTTGACTAATCCATCCATATTTTGTTTAACCACAAATACCCATTTGCAGCCCACTGGTTTTTTTCTTGGAGGAAGTGTAATTCAGCTCCCAAGTGTCATTTTTCTTCATTGCCTGCATTTCCTCTACCATAGCTTCCTTCCATTTCTTATCAGCATAGGCTTCCTGCCAACTTTTAGGAACAGATACAGATGACAGAGAGGATATAAAAGCATGGTAGGAGTCAGACAAGAGTTATAAGAAACATAATTAGCTATGGGATGTTGAGTATAAGATCTGACCCCTTTTCTAACAGCAATAGGAAGATTGGAAGAAGATACCTCAGTAGAATCTGATTCTGGAGCAGGAGACTGAAGTGGTAACGTATCACCTTTCTCCACTTGCTTTAGTCGGTTGTATTTCTTCCTCTGATAAGTCTTCACCTCCTTATTCTGTTCAATTTGGTTTTGAAAGACCCCAACAGTGTGTCTCACAGGAGTGGTCTCCCCCTAGCTAGGTTCTTCACATGGTTCAGAAAACGAAGGGGGTGGATTAGAGTCCTCAATTATACTGGCCGAAGTCTCCCCCTGGTCAGGAAACTCTTCTGGGACTCTAAAGTTGTGTTGGTCTATGATAGGAAGATCTAGAGTCGGAAAGAACACCTCTCCTCTAGGACTCTCCCCCTGGAGAGGTATAGTAAGGGCAAAACTCATGAAACATTACATCCATGGATACAATGGTTTTCCTAGAGGGAGGATGATAACATTTGTACCCTTTCTGAGTAGTAGAATACCCCAAAAATATGCAATGTAGGCCGCGGGGAGCCAGCTTACTCTGGTGGGCTATGATTCTGGCATAGCACACGCATCCAAAAACCTTTGGGGGAACAACAAAAGAAGAGGCTCTCTGAAGAATCTCATTAGGACATTTAAAACCAAGTATCCTACTGGGCATCCTATTCAGAAGGTAAGAAGCAGTGAGTATAGCATCACTTCAGTACTGGTCAGGTACATTCATAGCAATCATAATGGAACGGGCTATCTCTAAGAGATGCCGATTCTTCCTTTCGGCCACCCCATTTTGGGCAGCCGTATCAACGCAACTGGTCTGATGTATTATGCCAGAGTCAGAGAGATACCTTTGAAATTCACCATCAATATACTCGGTGCCATTGTCACTGCGAAGGATCTTTACAGTGGCATTGAACTGAGTTTTAATCATATTATGAAAATCACGAAAACATCGGAAAACCTCATTTTTTTTGTTTTAAAAGATAAATCCATGTAGAACGAGAGTGACAATCAATAAAAGTAACAAAGTACCTATGGCCAGTAATAGATACACGTCGGCAGGGACCCCACACATCAGTATGAATTAGCATAAAAGGAATAGGTCTTCTGTTATGAAGAGAAGGTAAATAAGTAGAACGAGTCCGCCCTGCAAAAATGTAGGCTTCCGAAAAAAAATTATCCTCATTATAAGAAGAAACCAAATCGGAAATATTTTCTTAAAAGTTCCTGTGAGGGGGTGACCTAGCCTATGGTGCCACTGATGAAGGTCTGATTTTACCGAATGGACTGGATTAGAAGATGTAGTCAAAGCAGACGCAGATTCTCCAATCGGCTCGAGCAAATAAAGTCCATTGTCTAGTTTACCACGTCCAATCTCCTTCCCTGTGACCAGATCCTGAAGGACACAATAAGATGGGAAAAAAGTCACTTTACAATTCAAGTCATGTGTAAGACTACTGATAGAGAGCAAGTTACTAGAGAAAGAGGGAACATGTAAAACTTTAGACAAAGAAAGTGATGGAGAATGCTGAATGGTTCCTTTTCCAGCAATAGAAGAATATGAGCCATCAGCGATTCGAACTTTATCCTTTCCAGAAGTTGGAGAATATTGTAAGAAAGAAGAGGATAAACCTGTCATATGATCTGTGGCTCCTGTATCAATGATCCAAGGAGTAGAAACTGAAGAAGCTTGAAAGCTTGTAAAAGTTTTACCTGATATAGCAAGGTAGGAGTTGGTATGGGTAGTAGAGGAAGCAGTGGTCGAGGCTGTATCGTCAATAGTTGTCATGTTGACAAAATTATCTGCAGTTCTTCAGTCTTCAACCTTTCGAAGTAACTGAAATGTCGCAGAATACAATAGCCAAACCACCCAAACAAGTCTAAGTAATGACAAGTTTGGGTAATGAGATGATATGAGCCAATTCTGCTTTCCCCCCTTTTTTTTTTTCTTTTCTTTTCTTCGACGATTCGATTCGATTCTGAATCCCGATTCAATCCGATTCTCCGAATCGATTCGATTCTAATTCTAATTATGACCAGAAAACTGAAATTACAAATAAGTCCCTAAAACTATTTGAATTTACAAATAGGTCCTAGAACTTTTGAATTTACAAATAGACCCCTTGAATTATGCAAATTTACAATTATGTCCCTGGAAGAATGTAAATTTACAAATTAAAGCCCTCAACCATCATATTTATTTTTCTGTTGGGCTAATCGAAACTAAAAAACCAGCAGGTGTATGAGCAGAGTCAGGTCTTCATGATCGGCTCTTCCAGACGAAGAACAAGAGAGAAAAAAATCGAAGAAATAACTCACTAATTGAAGTTGTAGAAGCAGCGGTAGTTGCAGGATTTGAAGCTGAAGCTTTTGCAGTTGCAGAAGCAGCGGAAGTTGCTGATTTCTTCTTCTCTTCTTCTTTCCTCTGTTTTCTGTTTTTTATTTGTCAAATCGAGACGTTATTGAAAAACTGCCAGCAGTAGAACTGAAGATTGGCGATGGTTAGAAAATAAATTCAAAAGAAGAAGAAGGTGGGTTGCTTCCCTAATCTAAGCGATAGGTTACAGAAAAAAAGAATTTCTGTGATGGTTGCAGAAAATTCCAGTGACCGTTGCAGAAAATTCTGCAATGATTGGAGAAAATCTGCGATGGGGTTTTGTAGAGAAAAAAAAGATCCTAATCGAACTTAGGCTCTGATGCCATGTTGAAAGAAACAATTGTGGGAGAATGGCTTATTGATCCATGATCTCAAGCCCTCTATTTATAATTAAGTGGAAAGTAGACTATTACAAGGAATAGAAGTTTACATGAATGCAAACTCTAATTTAACTCCTATACAAACTCTTATTAGACTCCTAATAGAATCCAACATGACCAAAAGTTTTGTGTCAACATTGTTCTTCAAATGAGCATGAAATAGTATCTGTCTCTACAAAGGAAAACAAGAGATGGGCCTAACTTGTGGTACTTTTGGTATTAGTCTTGTTGCAGAAGGCTCTTGATCCACCAGATTCTGAAGTTGTTGAAGATGCGACGAATTTGCTTGTACACATTAATGCATTGGAAAGATCACCCTCTCATAGAGGACGGCATGAGCCAACATTTTATGGACAGCTGCTTTCGAGTCTTTGTTTGTCTTTTGACGCTTCTGTCCTTGTACTTAAGTTTGGAGATATTGGGCGGCTCCGAGAAGGCATTCTGATTGGCATAATGATGGACACACAGCCTCTTCCCATTCTTCATCCCTTTGGACAGGAAGATTTGGTATTTCTTATTGAACTGGGTTGACCATGTCCCCCCCCCTTCTTTTTGTGTCCATTATAGTCAAACAGTCTCCTTTTTCTGATTGTTGCTGGTTTTCTAGTATTCTACATATGTAGACTACTACTTTGTTGGAAAAAAGGAAGTTGACGTCATGGGAAACCTCTGCGCATTTGAGTTTTGGCAACGTGTTTTCAAGGTAGACTCTCATATTTTGCCATAAGGTGACCATGAATTATCTCTTGGGAGGAGAGGAAATATTTTGGGAAAGGGGAGTGAAAGTTTTTCAATGTTATTTGTATTCATATTTCAGTTTGGCCACATTTCTCAATTCTCATGGTGCTTTTCTGATTATGGCTTACAATATTTGCTTTTGCCATTTTAAAGGATAAACATCGTCTTCTACGGCTGAAGCAACTTATAAATTATAATGAGCCAAAAGCCACTCAATTTCTGTTCCCTAAGCTGGAGGAGGAATGGTGCTCTTTCCACAATCTTGTGCGATCATCTCTGCTACATATCTCGGAGATATGTATGCTTCTTCTGAACATTACTGAAGAGATCTTTTATATATAAAATATTTTCTTCGACTTCTGGTTGTCATTTCCTGCAGATGAAGATGTATTGAATGCTGTACACCGTTTCCGCCCAAAATTTCTGTCTACATCCAATGGAATACCTTCTTATTATAATCCCTATGAATTTGAACACACATGCCTCATTCAAGCTCATTCAAATGAAGATACAGATGAAATTGCTATTGGTGAGGGTCCTGATTCAATTATTGAAACAAGGAGCTGTATTGCTGTTCCATTTGTTGCTCCTAACCAATTTCAAGCTAAATTTGTTGCTGAAAAGCTGGTGGAAAGTATCAAAGAGGTATTGACTGTTATGGCTTCTATTGGATCTCATGGTTGAATGTTATGGCTGTCAATAATGATCACCTTGTTCTTGTGTCTATTTGGCAGATAACAGATATGCTTGGACATTCCAATGGTGTGGGCTCTTCTGTCTTCAGTCAAGCTTCTCTATGCAAATTCTTCATTAATGGATCATGCAAGGAAGGCAGCCAATGTTCCTTTTCACATTCCCTACAAGCCAAAAGAACTACATGCAAGTTTTTCTCTTCAGTTCAGGTACATCACCTTCCTGGATATACTGTATACTTCATGTTCTGTAGTGTGTTTTGGTTCATGCATGCCAATACTCTGAAAATTTTATTCTGATTTTCCACATTCAGTATGCATATCGTACTATACTTACAGATTTGGATCACCATTCCTTCACAACTTAGGTCTGACCTCAATCACCTAAACCCGCCAAGTTTTTTTCACTCTGTAAAGTTCTACCTGTTTTCTTATATTATGGTGAGTGTGTCTCAGTCATACTATTGTGTCACATTTGGGTTGCACATATTCTCATTCCTTCATTGACTTGAGTCCTAAAAGCGCTGTTCTTAGTATCCCAAACTTCTACCCATTTAGGCAGGTAAAATTTTCATAAAAGAGTGACAATTGAGGGTTAAATTGGGACAATACTTAAAATTGATTGCCAGTCCTAAATTTAAAATCTATAGCTGGTTCTTTGCAGTATTTGTCTGGTATATGAATATAAACCATAAACCATTAGCTAGTGACTTGCCTTTATCGTAGTTGATTTTGATATTTGTTTCACTTCCTAAAGGTCAAATTCCGCTTGGTTCACTTCTCAAAAATCCAAACGGTAATTCTTTTAGGGGCTTGTTGCTTTTTGCATTTACATTACTTGTTTGCCTGAGTATTCATCAAGAGCATTCTAAATAAACCTCCTAATTTCATACATTTCCAGTTCTATTTGATTCTGTCATGTATCACTAAAATTTTCTGCTGTCTACTAACTTCTTAGGGGATGTTAGGAAGAGCCACTTTGCCAGTCCAAGAATGCCATCTTTTTGCAGTAATTAGATAAGAAGTATGCCATGAATTGTAGAAGCATTGTATTCATCTATTTGCTATTGTTCTTTGTGGCTTCATGGAAATCCAGGTTGACAGCAAGTATCATAGTTGATCATATACATAGCACACTACCAAGTTCAATGACAATTCTGTCAAGCATCATGACTACTAATATATTGGTTATACTTTTGTATGTATATTTTTGTTGGACCTGGTTGAATTTGCCCTTAAGTTGATATACAAGCTATGCAGGGCAAGTCATTTTTCTTCAGTTTAACCGTAACCTTTAACCACTGTGAATGGGCAGGGATGTCGTAATGGGAATTCGTGTGTCTTTTCTCATGACCTTGGCTCTTCTACTTCATCCCGTCCGAGTTTATGTTTGCCGGAAGATGAAACTGCTGATGCCACTTTGCTTCAGCGTGTTCTACCCACAACTCCTGATGGATGCATCCTTATCTTGGATGATACTGATTTTCATTTCTCCTCCAATCTATCTCGTCATTGTATTAAAAGCACGATAATTTGCACGACATGTCTGCCTCACACCTCCATATTTGATCCCTCACTGGAAAATATCAGAATACTGTGGGGTCTGAGTCATCCGTACCATACAATAATCACAAAGGCCAAGGAGAACCCCATCCCATGGGAAGAAGTGCAGTGTGTAATGTGGTTTGCTAATTTTTCTGTCAACAGTGATGATTTTGAAGGACAGAAGGGCCTTTTGCAGAAGTTCTTTGAATATCTTTCAGTTAGGATTTTAGCAGATACCTTGTATGGACTGCAGGTGGTGCTTACAATGAACAACATGAGATTTTCACATCTACAGGTACGATAAGTGGTGGCTAAATTCTCTTGTTTTTGGTGCTTGCATACTATGAGAGTTGCTTAAAGTAAATCATGTTGCTAGAAAACTTGTCTATGTACAGTTTGAAAAGATGGAATTGTTGATAATGAATATTGTTGGGCGGTTGGACCATTTGCCAAAACTATATGTTCTGGGAACCAAGGTTGTCAAGTCATTGCCTAGGCATCTTGGGCCTTTTTTTTGGTTAAGGTGATCTGGTGTCACCTTGTTGCCTTCTTTCGCCTCACCTCGCCTTGTCGCCTTGACATCCTTGCTGGGAACAGGCCCAAGCATTAAGTAGATGTGCTGATGAACATTGTAGGGCCATTCATTGATGGTAGCTGGGGCAAACTTGTGGCAAGCAATCGTATGCTTTCCTTCAGAAGCAGAAAGCATGGAAACAATAAAAATAAATCATAGCTAGGATAATTGAGCAGGTTAGGATAATTGAGCAGGTTAGCAACTTTTGGTCCCATCTTTGTTCTAATGGGGCTGGGTGTGGTTCTGATTTACATGCACATGTGCCACATGACATGGAATTGGCTGGTCCGTGTTCAATGAGATATTTAAGTTATCCAACACATTAATGTTGTTCTAGATGTTTCACTTTCACTGAAGTTGTTCCATATTGTTTCTCTCAATTCACAAGACCATTTTAGCTTAACTGGTTTTATACTTTTCTCGTTTCCTAGTTACCTCTATTTGAATCTGTAAATTAAGATGAAACTGCAATCTATGCATGTCTAAGTTTGTTTGCCTCCCCTCCCCCTGATTCACCTTTTTCTGGGAATTGCATGAGTTTGATCATAATGGCTGATGGTGATCTTGAACTTGTTGACAGACTTTTTAGATCAGGTTGGTTCACTAATATAGTTTTGTCAAGAATGGTTGTTAATGATGTGTTTATTGTTGTTTTAGGTGGAAAAATTAGCAAGGGAATGCTTCTTTTTCTTGATAGAGTCATTCCCATTTGATACATTGAGCTTTGGGGAGTTCTCAGACATCTTTGCATCTAGGAATCCAAAGATGGTGTCAAGGCCTATCTCGTACGTTTTTTATCTTAAGCCACCAACTGACATCCAATTTGGAGATTATGCGACCACTCTAAATAAGTGTCTACACAATTTGGAGATTCACGCAACCACTCAAAACTAGTTATGTCAGTGATTGCAGGGGAAATTTGAATATTTTTGGAGCATTCTGCTCGGGTTTATAGGATCGTTTTCACTCCTTAAAATATTCTGGCACAGATTGTACAGGGCCTGATTAGTGTTTAGTGTAAAGGGTGATCGGAATGCTTATTGTTACAGATGGTTCCATGGGGGACTTGAGGAGCTCCAAACAAGTTAGTTCCAGTTGGTAGTTTTACTGAGGTTTTCAATCAAGAAAAGATGCTTTTATAGTGTATTAGTTAGTAATTTCAGCCTGGCTCAGGGTGTGGCTATATTTTACAGAGCTGAACCTTTGAGATCTAATTGATATGTGAACCATATCACCCATCATTAATGGTGGTAATGTGAAAATTAGTCTTGTAAAGTGGTATCAGTTCTTGTAAGTTCCTCATGCTCGCGACCTGACCATCACAAGTTTTCTTTCCCCAAAGAGTTTTTTTTTTTTTTTGTTGTTAATTGTCCATGAATAATCTGTTCTTTAAAAGGAAAAAAAATAATTTCCGGTTCAGTTATTGAGTCCGATGTATCCAAAATGTCATTGATAACTCTTTTCTTTGCGTTCTTAGAGAACCAGGCATGGGACCTTGTAAAAAGGGCTGGATAGGAAGACGAGTGGGTTCATAGAAACTAAGAAAATAAGGGCAGATTTTAAGGAAGGAAGTTAAGGGCATTTAAGTTATTTGGACATTTGGTTGATTTATTTTACTTGTATAGAATAATTTTATTTTAAAATAATAATAATAATTTTCTTGTACATAGTTTATTTATTATTTTATCTCTTATATTTTTAAATTTACTTGTTTAACCTTAGATTTTGTTTGTAATTGATGATGCCCTTGTCTTTAAGTTTCGTTAGTTAAGTGATGATATAGCATCTTTGTTTTATTAAAAAATAATCTTAAAATTAATTTAGAATTATTATTATTATTTTTGTGTACTATAGTTTAATTATTATTTTATCTTTTACATTTTTTAAAAATTACTAGTTTAACCTTAGATTTGCTTGTCCCTTGTCTTTAAGTTTCGTTAGTTAAGTGATGATATGACGTCTTTGTTTTATTCAAAAATAATCCTAAATAACCCTAAAATTATATATTATTTTGATTTTCTAAATAGTTGACAATAATACATTTTAGGTTGGGAGTGCCTAGGGTGAAATTCCTCCCTTTAGTGGATTACATGTAAGTATGTAACTCAAGTACCATACAACTAATAGTCTCAATTAAGTCTCAAAATAAAATGATCAAAATGCCTTTCTAATATCAATTGATGATGTCCCTTGTCTTTAAGTTTCGTTAGTTAAGTGATGAAATGACGTCTTTGTTTTATTCAAAAATAATTCTAAATAACCCTAAAATTTATATTATTTTGATTTTCTTTTTAATTACATTTTTAAGTTAGGGTGAAATACCTCCCTTTAGTGGATTACATGTAAGTATGTAACTCAAGTAACATACAACTAATAGTCTCAATTAAGTCTCAAAATAAAATGATCAAAATGCCTTCCTAATATCAATTTATTAAATTATTTTTATGTCCCATCCTGTATCCAACTCTTAAGCAGATAAAAAAATTCCTTTTACACCCATATTCTTCCTACACCTTGTCGAAATTACCATCACTGCTAGAAACTACCACATCCCTTGCCCCCAATAAGCCACCACCGCCCCCAAAGAACCATGGATGTCAAGTTTTCTTATTTTAAAAACCCTACTTTGTTTAAATGGTTAACTAAAATATGGCTCTAACACCATCCCAATGTTGTGGAACAATGATCAATATACCTAAGGCAAGTATATATTTGTGGTTATTAATGAATAGAGTTATCTCTTTTACTTAAGTAATAATAATAATAATAATAAACACAAACAAACATAAGAAACAAGAACGATACCATTCGATTCATAGGACTAAATTCTTTGAACAATGTATACTGATGAGTACCTAATAATGTCTTTATTTTAAATGAAAGTATTTGCGATGGTAAGGTATTTTCGTAGCGAAAGCCTTTATAATACAGATATTGAGTACCATGGTTAAAGAATGTATAAACCACAATTGCTTATCTCTATGGTAAAAATTTACGATGGTCTGCATCCGATGGATGGATATCTTCGAGAAAATGTTTTTTTTTTAACTGTGGTTTGGGGTTTTTACTACGAATTTTTTTTGTTGCGGAAGCCATTAATTGTTGTAGTGGTCAACCACTTTCAATAGTGGTGGATAATGAATAGAATAAAATTATGGCTTAAAGTCCTACCAACGAGGAAATTATAGGCTATTCCATTAAGTAGCATCCTCCAATACGGGCTTGATCAAGATTCCCACATACATTGCCAATGTTGATGCAGAATTCGGTCCCTCCTAGTCGAACACTCGAACCTACAAAAATGTGTTTGACCGGTGTGGTCGAGTTTCGTCTCCGACGAACAAGTTAGTTCAAATGAACCAAGGAAGCAAGCTCAATCTCTCAATGTATTCAATAATTTAAGAGTGCATACCTCATAATGATGAATATATGGCTATTTATAGATCTTAGGAGAGGTTACCTTAACTTTAGTAATGGAGTTCGAATAGAACTTTGTAATTGTTGCTAGTTTCCTAGGGTGAGAAATCTTATCCGTCAAGACAATATTACTTGGAATGTAGTTATGGAGTCCGATCTTGATTCTAAGAGTAACCCGACTTGATCGGAATGTTTATCCCTATCTTTAAAGAGGTTGGATAAGATTCAAATTGTATACCTTGCTTAATGCCTTTGTTTTATTCGTGGTCCGACTAAGGTTTGATCGGTCCAGTTTTTCTTTAGTCGACTCAAACAAATCAATTATAAAATATCCATAACACTACCAATGATTGAAATATCAAATTCATAGGCAGCAAGTTTTTGGGCTTTAAATCCATTAATGTTTATAGGAGATCCAACTGTGTTGCGGATCATCTAGCATGGATGGCCTATTCGGTTCAAGGCCTGAGTTCTTGGTCATGTTCCTTTGATCGGAATGCTTATCCCTATCTTTAAGGAGGTTGGATACGATTCAAATAGTATACCTTGCTTAGTGCCTTTGTTTTATTCGTGGTCCAACTAAGGTTTGATCGGTCCAGTTTTTCTTTAGTCAACTCAAACAAGTCTATTATAAAATATTCATAACACTACCTATGATTGAAAATATCAAATTCATAGGCAGCAAGTTTTTGGACTTTAAATCCATTAATGTTTATAGGAGATCCAACTGTGTTGCGGATCATCTAGCATGGATGGCCTACTCGGTTCAAGGCTTGAGTTCTTGGTCATGTTCCTCTGATTGGATTATGATATTATTTTCAGTTTCCAATCCTACCCCTGCCTCTTAATGAAAGTTTTGATTACCTAAAAAAAAAGTGGGAAAAGAAGTAAGTGATTTGGATTTTTTTTGTCATTTCAGCTTCTTTCTATTACATTTGGAAAACGAGAAATGAAGTCTTTTTTAACAGGAAAATGACTGAATCAGCTAAGACCCTTGATACCATTATTTTAAATGAACTTCACAACTCTAAAAAAGGACTCTGCCAAGAAGATTGCAGTCAAATATGAAAAACAGAATGAAGAAACAAATTCAAGTTTTCTAAATTGGGATTTAATTAAAAGTGACACTTTGATTATTGCAGGATGAAGAAGTAAAAGAAGGCCGGAATGAAATTGGTTGAGGGCAGCAGCAAAAGAATGAAGGTGTTTGCACCAGACTAGGGGCACCAAAACATTTGGTACCTGGAGCTGTTTTAACGGTCTAATGGCTGCATGGAAAGTAAGGGTTGTAAGGTCTTGTTTTTCAAGAAGTTGGAGCGATTGCAAGCATATCCTCAACCTTGTTCCTAAGCCAAGGGGGCCAACTTGGCTTCTGGAATTTGACTCAATTTAGTTGTTTATTGCTAGTGATAAGTATAAAATAATTAGCAATCAGGTCTTACCACGGTCGGTTCAATGACCCCGGTTGGGACTAGTTCAAGAATTGGACCATGGGGTATCGTAAGCAACAAATATATGGAACTTATAAGTAAAAAAAAAAAAAAGTGAACCCATCACCAGTACCTGTGACCCCTATAGTTTGTGGTCACGGAAGAGCATATATGGCAGGAAGAGGATCCGCACTGCTTGCATTCCTAAAAGCAGACCCTGTTGCCAATGATGGGTTAGTAAAACGGTTAAATGCCCAACCTCCCTAAGGGAGATCTTGTGTTAGCACCTATTCGGCGGTATTAATTATATAAAAGCTCCCTTGAGGATGGAAGAGCACATATGGCAGGAAGAGGATCCGCACTGCTTGCATTCCTAAAAGCAATCCTGTTGCCAATGATGGGTTAGTAAAACGGTTAAATGCCCAACCTCCCTAAGGGAGATCTTGTGTTCGCACCTATTCGGCGGTATTAATTATATAAAAGCTCCCTTGAGGATGTAATCGGGGGGGGGGGGGGGGGGGCGGGAGAAAAAAAAAAAAAAAAAAAAAACCAGTCCTATTTCCTGTTTCCGTGTAGTGGGTTTTTTTTGTGAATGGACGTTATGGTAGTGCTTTTGTAAGGAGAGTGAGAGAATACTTGCACAAGTGGGGAACGTGCAATCGTGGAACCTAAAATTACATGCCCGGTGTATACGTGGACAGCAAGAAATCCCAGGAGAGGAAGAAGGGCAATTTTTTTTGGGTGTTTTTCCGCAAAAAAAAAAAAAAGAAAAAGGAACTGGCAAGTGGTAACTAGAATGTGCATTTTGGCACCACGCGTGTTTTAGCGTCATTTCACAGTCAGTACTAATACATCGCAGTACCCACTATTGGCGGGTTGAAGACTTGAGGTATGAAAGTTAAACGAAGACTTCGTTGGACTCTGGTCTCTGCCTCTCGGCTTTTTGAATACTAAAGTGAATGCTCCTTGGAATCGTGAAGCTTTCTTCTCCTGGTGGTAATCTGTGAAATTGTAGCACACAGTAGTTACGGAGCGCTCTTCAATGGCTTCTCCTCCGTCTTCTCCCTGTTCCTCTTCTTACTCTACTCCGTTTAGTTCATCGCCATTCTCTTCTCTCCCGATCATGGGTCTCAGAGATAAAATCGTCGAGAAAATACTTCTGAATCGCGTTACATTGATTGTTGGCGATACTGGCTGTGGTACTTCAATATAACCTCGAAACTCTCTGTTTAATCTGCTTGTTTAGGTTTATTTTCGTCTTTCTGCTTTACTTAAGTTTACCGTCCGAATACTTTTGATGACCCCCCCTCTTTTCCCCCCTCCTTTGATCGTTTGTAGTTCAATGTTATGTCAGTTATGTTTAATCTGATTTTCATAGTCTTCATTTTTTTTTTGGGGTATGTTTGTGTTAATGATATACTTTATTGTCGCAGATCACTGTAAATAGTTATCTCTTCCTTGATGTCATAACTGGTTTTGATCAAGGACGAAATTAAGTTTTACTCGTAATCTGGAATGACCTCCTTGGTCAAATCATGTTCACGTCGTTTGAAGTGAATTCTGACCTGACTTTTGATGCTTCTGCTTATTTGACATGCATTGCACTCGTATACTGCAAAGGAGCTTTGAAATTTATCATTTGAATAAAGTTTGTGGTGTGGAAGTGAATTTCACTGTCTGATAAGTTGATAACGCACTGATTACCATCCTTGTATGTTCTCATAAAATGTGAGGGATTATATGCAGAATCTTGCCCTAATGTCTCGTACTGATTCCCATGTCATAATTGGTTTCTCTTTTTTGCATTGTTGGAAAATGTAGTCATTGATTTATTATTTTGGACTTCTATTGCAAACAAGTGATTTTGTCTGCTTGATTGCTTGCCTTCTTCTTTCGTTTGTTTCTTTTAATGGATACATATTTTCCTTTTTTAAAAATTCAATTCAAGGCAAAAGTTCGCAAGTTCCACAATTTCTCCTGGATGAAGGTATACAACCTATATTATGTACCCAACCACGAAGGTTTGCAGTTGTAGCAGTTGCTAAAATGGTAGCAAAAGCTCGGAATTGTGATGTGGGAGGTGAGGTTGGATATCATATTGGTCACTCAAAGTTTACATCAGCAAGGTATTTTCACTCACATATGTTGTTGACTTGTTCCTGTTCCATGATGTTTTAGCGTCATAAGTGCCATTAGTGCTTTTCAGTCTACCATGAATACTAGATTATGATTGCAACCATTGTCGCATTGTGTTAGATGTTTATGTTGTTTGCTTGGATACTTTTTTGGTGGGACAGAATTTTATTGACCATTCCTCTTGTGATTCTTGTGATTACATTTTGAAATTTACATGCATCAATTTATTTGTTTGTCCATGCATTGCTGGTGTTCGATGCTTTGGTTGAAGCAAAATTTCTGATCCATTGCTTATTTTGTTGATGGTTTGTATCTCATATTTACATAGTTGAACCAATCATAGATGCAAGATTCCTTTTTTTTTTTTTGCCTAAACTATTTGATGCTTTGTAGTAGTCTATTTTCATTTAGTTTCTTTCTTTATATTTTCAGTTGATAAAGACACTTTATGTTAGTGACAGTCAGAAGCATACATGTAGATGTATATGTGGAGAAATAGTGCTTGAAACATAGAGGATTTTTATTTAGGAGTCACAACTAGCTTACAGAAGATCATAAAAGAGATACTACTATAGTACTATTACAAATGATGTATCTAGGATACATTAAGTGGAATGACTCCCTTTTATAAAGTTTTACATGTTTATTTTTCTTGAAAATAGCAGCACGCAATGGCACCTACTATGTTTGGTGGTGGCCATGGATAGCTACTGTGAACAATAAACAAGATAGTTGTCTTGGACAATAGCTGTGGAGGTTGATCTTCAGTGTATAGCTTTGGAAATTTGTTTAAATACTCAACTTTTGCTAATAATGTTCAATCATTGATAATCCAAGCTCTAAAGCTCTGGAGTGGTGTACCACATGCTTGAAACGGGATCCACTTAACATGTTTTTTATCAATGGGAGGCAGTGTTGGGTTTGAGTGTCTTGTATTTTGTGGGTCCATGTAATTATAGTTTTGGTTGTATTTATAATTGAAACAAGGTTTGGGTCAATTACTAGTATTGGGTTAAAACTGTATTTATATTGAAATTAGGGTTTTAGGTTTCCCTACAAATAGTCTCTATGGGATAACCTAGGGAACGAGGCAAGCAAAGTATAGCACTTTGTGGTTTTGAGAGTGGTGTGAGGTTTTCTGAAATAGTGAAACTTCATTCTCTTTGGTGGATATATGTAGGATTTTGCTGAACCACGTTAAATTCCTCTTGTGTGTTGCTTGTGTTTCTTCTTTGTTCGTGGTTGTGTATCATCTCCAAAAAGTGGTATCAGAGCGAGGTTCGGTGGATCGTCGCCAAAGGTGTGCAAAGATTTAAGAAAGGCTTCGATAGATTGATCGAATGTATGATTTTCTGGTTTAGAGATCGTAAAGTTTTTTTCCCCTCTTGTGATTGTTCGATCGGGAACAAATCGTGGATTGAAAAAAAAGGGGGGGACGGTCGGTTTTGATCGTCAGAATGATGGGTGTGGGCTTTAAAGTTTAGTTGTCTTCTGTTTGAAGTTCTTTTATGAATTTTTTTCCCCTTTAAACTACGGTGAAGTTAATCATTACAGTTGATTGAAATAAAAGTTTGTAAATTTGAGCGGAACGTGAAGAGAGAGGAATCAAATAGAAAAAAAAATTGGTTTGGTTGGAAGAAAAGACAAAAGGCAATATTTTTTTTTTTTTTGGTTATCGGATTGGTTTTGTATAAGTTATTTCCGCAAGATTTTGTATGGAGGTTTTTTGTACGGGGTTAGGTGTTCCTAAGGTTTTTTTTTGCTTTCCGGACTCTGTTCAAGTGAAAATCGAGGAGATTTCGCTCTGTTGATATTGATTTTGTGGGTTCGTATGGAGATCAATGGACAGGATTATTAAGTTGATGACAAGTATGAAGGGCACAAATCAGATGACGGTGAATAATTCTGATTTTTCTCTATAGAGTTTTTTAATGGTCATGATGATTTCACTTTGTGGCAACAACAGGTGAAGAACGTCTTTACGTGGGAAGGGACTGTGAAGCCTCTCAGGAAAAAATCAAAAAGGCCAAAGGCGATGAAGGAAGGCGAGTGGTAAGAGTTGAGGGATCTAGCAAATAATACGATTTGGTTGTATCTTGCGGATGATGTTCTTTGTGAAGTCATGGGGGTGGCAGATCCAAAGGAAGTTTGGGCAAAGCTGGAGAGCAGGTATAAGTTCAAGTCATTGACAAATTGGTTGTTTTTAACGAAACAATTATGGCCTTTGGATGTCGAAGGGAGCAAATTTTGACGAACACTTGGATGAGTTAAACAAGATTTTTGATGGAGTTGTCGGCTCTTGATGAGGAGATTAAAGGGTAGGATAAGGCATTACTCTTGTTGGCATCACGACCTTAGTCATTTGGTCATATTGTCCACATTGCTTTCTGGTAAGGATACTTTGAATCTTGACGATGTTATTACTGCATTGCTGATGAATGAAACATGGCAGAAAAATAGCAGTGATAGGGAGTCAAATGAAAGTAGTGCCTTGGTTGTAAGGAATGGTCATAGTAGAGGAAGATCAAGTGGGAGAATGGAGGAGTTTGGCAAGTTAAGGGGTTGCATAAAGTCTGTTGGTCACAAAGTAGTCTATTACTATTGCAAAGAGGAAGGTCATATGAAGAAGGATTATCCAAAGCATAAGGAGGATAGGAAGAAGAAGGACGAGGAGAGTGATGAATCATCTATCGTTGTCTTATGGAGCGATGATGGAGGAGATGATGTCCTTTTAACTTCATCATCAGGTTTGGATACTTCAGATTGGATTTTAGACTTTGTATGTTCGTTTCACATGTGTTTAGTCAGTAATTAGTTTGTTACATATCATGCATGTGACGGTGGTACTGTCAAAATGGCAAATAATGCGGAAACGCCGGAAAGTAGGGTTGTTGGAGTTTGGATTTTATGGATTCGTATGTTTGATGGGATTGTGCGAACTTTGATTGGGGTTGGACGTGTGCCAGATCTAAGGAAGAATCTGATTTCATTGAGTACTTAGGATTCCAAAGGTTTTAGATGGTCATCTGAAGGTGGAGTTCTCAAGGTTTTAAGAGGATCCATGGTTGTGATGCGGGGAAAGATGGTTAGGAAGTTGTATAGGCTTGCAGGGAGTGTTGAAATAGGTGGAGCTCTTGTTGACACTCAGGCAAGGGGTATAGGAAGGTAGAATTTGTAGGTTGTTCAGGCGCCGAACAAGGGCAAATCTTAAAAGAAGTAGGTGACTTTTGCTTTGGATTTGGTGAGTGGCAATGATTTCTTGGAGCATGTTGTGACAAAAGGAGAGGTGGAGCCATGTCACGTCGTACAATGCCAATGAGTTGTACTAGACACCCCAGGTAGGGGGTGTGAGCCATGCTGGTTTGGTGATGGAGGTCAAGAAAGCATCCTTGGAGGGGATGTGGACCATGCAGTAATGTATGGCGAATACACAGAGACCGGTGATTGTAGAGAGACATCATCAATGGTTTTCTTTAAGGGCCCGGTTGGGTTCATGGCAGCCGAGAAAAGAGAAAAAAGATAAAAAGAAAATAAAGATGGGGAAGAAAGACACAAAAAAAGATTAAAGAAAGAAGCTTTAAGGTCACCCAAATCGCACGTAGTGTAAAGGTGAATCCGTTCATGAATCTAGAGATTTTTACAACCAAACGGGTAGAATTCTCTGATTCATGAATCAGAGATTTGAAATCTCTGGATTCATGTAACCCTTTAAGGTGGTTTGCAGATTTCAAGCCAAGGTGGAGATTGTTGGTTTTGGGTGTCTTGTATTCTATACATCCATATAATTATAGTTTTGTTTGCATTTGTAAATGAAACAGGGTTTGGGTCAATTATTAGTACTAGGTTAAAATTGTAATTATGTTGGGATTAGGGTTTTAGGTTTCCCTATAAAATAGTCTCTGTGGGATAACTTAGGAACAAGGCAAGCAAAGGGTAGCACTTTGTGAGTGTGAGAGTGGTGTGAGCTTTTCTGAAATAGTGAAACTTCTTTTCTCTTTGGTAGACGTTAGTAGGATTTTACCAAACCACGTTAAATTCCTCTAGTATATTTTGCGTGTGTTTCTTCTTCGTTAGTAGTTATGCATCTGTATCCTCAAAAGGCAGGACCTATCCAATGGTTTGCCTAGATAAGCCCTTCATGTACCTTTGTGGTTCCCAACCTATCTATTGCTTTCTTTTGTAAAGTATTGTAGGTGTTTTTGTGCCTATGTGGCTTGCTTGTTTGTTGTACTTGTCCTTATAGTAGAGTGTTAAATTGATCCCTATCATTCTCTTTGCTTTATGCTAGATTTTTGTTTTATGTTTTTTTGACGGATTTTGTGTAATTTGATGGTATGGCTTGCCTTGGTCAACCCAACTTTCCAGTTTTGGAAAAAAAAGTTTCTCAATACCTCATCTCTTCTAGGGTTTTCCCCTTCCTGCCTTTCTTATGTTGTCTCGTAAGTGCTAAACATGAGTAGCCTGTTTGAAAAATGTAGTTTGTTTTTCTCCTTTTTGTTGCCTTAAGAGGATTGTAACTCCCCCCCCCCCCCCCCCAATGTAGCATATTGTACTCTTTTTTGGGTGAAATAGCATTTTTGTACTCTCGTCACATTTTCCTTTTTCGTGTCACAGCTCCAAAATTGTCTTTAAAACTGCTGGTGTTTTATTGGATGAAATGCGAGATAAGGGGGTAGCTGCACTTAAATATAAAGTCATCATTCTTGATGAGATACATGAAAGATCTGTGGAATCTGATCTTGTTCTTGCATGTGTAAAGCAGTTTGTGCTGAAAAACCATGATTTAAGGTTCACGCTTCTTCCTTTCTCTTTCTTGTTTAATATTTGTTCATTGCTTTATTGTTCATGCAGAGTTTGTATCTTCATCCTCTTGTCAGGTCCAATTTTATTATATTACTGATACCCCCCTTGAATTGTATCTCAATTACTACCTTATCCCTTGTACTTTTTGAAATTTTTAATCCAACCTTACACTTTGCCTGAAATTACTGATAACCCCCTGCATTAAGTTCTGTTAGTTAACTGATGATGTGATATCTTTGGAATTTTCAGAAACCCCAAAAATAACCCTGTATAGTGTATACTTGTTCATCTCATCAGGATTGAACTCTTTGAAATCCAAAAAAGACAAGAAAACAAGGGCAAAATTGGTATTCCATGTGGCTTTTCTGAGGGAGGGTAATATCATCTTTTGGCTTCGTAATTCTAATAAAGGGGAAAATGGACATTATATATTCATCCTTAATAGTTTCTTTACACTGTTAGATTTGAAGGGGGCAATAGTAATTTCATAAACAGCAGGAATTGATTAGTAATTAAGTTATGGCATAAGGGGGCATCAGTGATTTATTTTATCTTCTAACTTTCAATCGATAGTGTGTCTCTTGTCTTAAATGAAATTTGATAATTTCTTGGTGGTTTGATGTCCATTCTTCTTATAGGGTAGTATTGATGTCTGCCACGGCAGATATTGAAAGATACAGGAATTACTTCAAGGATCTCGGGCGAGGTGAAAGGGTAGAAGTGCTTGCAATCCCAAGTCACAACCAACAAATGATTTTCCAGCGAAAAGTTATTTATCTTGAACAGGCAATGACTTTCTATTAAATTTTATGTTTAGATTGCATATCTTTTTTCCTGTTATGAAGTGGGGAGGTTAGTTGCTATATTTGGTTTGTCAATTACTATAACTCTATAAGTCTATGATCATGATCAGATTGATGTCTGGTGCAAGTGTTAACATTTCCACTAGTTAGAGAAAGTGCATGCTGTATGCCGGTGAATTGGTCAAAAGGAACATGTTTTAAGTGATCTGATTTCATACAATTCAAATTGATGCTTATTTATGTTTAAGACTTTTCCGTACATATCAAGGCGTGTAAAATCTCTATGAAAGGCCAACTTGGTGAAGTAAAAACTGCCATCTATTTTGATATAGAGGGAATATTAGAGAGATAAGCCTGGACCATTTTTTATGATATATAGGGGTGTCAGATGCCTGGGGAAGAAACCTGGGTCTTAACTTGTCCAGCAACTTTCATCCTGATGCCTGGGCTTTAGTGTGGGTTGACTACTGCAGGTTGGATCAGATTCAGGCAGTTTTTTTGGTTTCTGGCTTTTTTGTACCCTATGTTTAACTTTTAGACAAGGAACAAGATCCTATGTGTTTCAAAATCCTATGTGCATATGAATTATTGTAACAACTTATCATTTTTTAACCTTCATCTTTCATATCATGATACTTTTTCTTCTTCTTTGGCTTTTTGTCAAATCACAATTGGAGTTACTAATTATCTGTTTGTCTTTGTCTAATAGATCAGACACAAATATATGTTTAAATGTTTCCTCTCTCTTTTTTTTTTTTTTTTTTTTTTTTTAAATAACTAATTATCTGCTTCTTTTTTGAGCATCATGGATTGTTTTCTCTCAGGCTGGATTTTGCAGGTGAGATTATAGATGGTCATGCCCAAGCCCCCTATACAAGAACAATGACTTCTTTTGATATAGGAAGTGAGTTTTAAGTCTGTAGGACTGATAGACAATGAAATTTTCCCAACAATGGGGGACCAAACTGATTAACATGTTCTGGTGTCTTTCTGAAGACTACCTGTGATATTTTAGTGTTGGAGGCCTTATTTTTAAATATTGGCCGTGGCATCACCTGGCGATCCTTTCCAAATACTCCTGCTACGTCTGTTTTTGGTATTCAATTTATCTTAGTTATGAGCTAAATCCAACATGCTTTTGGATATTTTCTGCCTTTGTGGTTCTGTAATGTGCAGCAAATAGACCAACATTGAATGTGGATGTAAAACCCCAAGATTGGCCATATTGGTCTGGAACTCAATGGTTGATGTAGACTTCATAGGTTTGCATTCAGCTATGCAAACACAATTTGTGCCTACCAAATGCAGCAGTAGCAGTTTCCTTAAAGAAATATGCTTATGTCTTGATTCTCTAGCATGTTTTAAAATCTTGCAGTTTGCTGGATGTCTCCTAGGTTTTTCTTTTATATTATATTCTTCTGTTTCTATTGATGTTTGTATGGCATTTCCTTTACTTTATAAATAATATCTAATGGTATTGTAGTTATGATAAAATTGATTGCTAAGCAGATTGCTGAACTTCTTGGAGAAAGTGCAGACTCCTGGCCAGCCAAATACTGTTCTGGCCCCAGTCCCTGCTCTTCTGATGCTAGTATCCAGCCTGCAGTGCACATCCTTATTCGTGACCTGGTTTTGCATATTCATGAAAATGAGCCAGATATTGAGAAGAGCATTTTAATTTTTCTTCCGACATATCAAGCGTTAGAACAGCAATGGTTCCATTTAAACTCCTCTAGTTTAGTCTTCAAAGTTCACATTCTGCACGGCAGCATTGATACTGAACAAGCTCTCATGGCCATGAAAATATGGAAATCTCACCGTAAGGTATCCTGCTATTTATGACCACAGCCACACCCCCCACTCCCCCCCCCCCAAAAAAAAAAAAAAAAAAAAGAGAAAAAAGTGTTTATTCTGATATATCCACTTGGTTCTTGATGCCCAAAATTAATATCAGTATCAGTTGTTTTGGTTATCACGTTCTTGTAAAAGTAAGAATAAAGCATCAATTTTAACAGAGATATTTGTGAGTTGAGATTTTAGAGGATGAGGTCAAGGAAGAAAAGGAAGTGGTGCTCCTTTCTGCTTTTATTCAGTGGATTTTATTACTGGTGGTTCTCCCTGAAATGTGAGATTGTTTGTTGCTTGAATTTTGTTGGGTTGTTGTAGCCCTAGATTGATTGGGATCAACTAGGGACCACTAAACCGGGACCTTGTATGAACCAGTCCAGTTTGAGTAGGTCAGAATAGGGGTCCACTTGCGGGGATAGGGTTTGATTGTTGGGTTTAGACAAGTAATTGATGGGGAATCTATCAATGAAGGTTTGAGGCTTCCTGAAAGGCATCTGATGCTGATCTTGAAGTTCTAGCAAATTAGGTCTTGGGTTCCTGGTACTGGGAAAAGGAATCTTTGATGAAATTAGGATTTAGAAATGGAACTTGCAGTGGCAGTTGGGATTGATTTCTAGCTAGGTGGGGATTATTCAACCCAAATATTGGTCAAACTGGTGGTTGATTGTGAGATCTGAAAATTGGGTCTTCCAATAAAAGTTTGGTAAGGTCAAAAGCCAATATATACCCATAGGAATGGGCCCCAAATTCAGCCTAGTAGGGTTGTGGGATGTGACTGCTGTGAGAGGCAACCTGGCCTGATGTAGCAAATTTTTGTTGGTTCAATGGAGCATGAATGAAGAAGGAAAAAAGGCCAAAACACTGTTCGTGAGAATAGTGTCACAGCCTATTCTTTCATAAACGAGTCAAAATACTTCAGATACTGTAGGTTGTTTATACTGTGCTATGCATCTTGATTGCTCATCTTGTTCCCTAAATTTTCTGGATTTGCATAGGTTATACTGGCTACAAATATTGCAGAATCATCAGTCACAATACCTGGAGTCGCCTTTGTCATTGACTCGTGCAGATCTTTACAAATATTTTGGGACAACATTAGGAGAAGGGACTCAGCAGAGCTTGTCTGGGTATCCAAATCTCAGGCATGCAGTTTTTTTTCTTCTTCTTTCTTTGGTTTCTTATTTTCATTATAGTAGTCCTGTTTAATATATATATATTTTTTTCAATAATATGCCATAGGCTGATCAGAGGAAAGGTCGGACAGGTCGGACATGTGATGGCGAGATTTATCGGTTGGTTACTCGTTCATTCTTCAGTAAGTTGGATCAGTTTGAACGTCCAGCTATCTTGAGATTGTCATTGAGGCACCAAGTGCTTATGATTTGTTGTGCCGAATCTAAAGCCATTAATGACCCCAAAGGTATATCTAATTTTTCTCTGTCTCTTATATATATAAAGTTTCCAAGCTTGTTTTGTCAGTTAGCCTTTATGCTAAACGTTGGGTAGCCACATCGCGAGATCTGGCTTATCTATCAATTGGTAAAACTGTATGAAATTATGGCAGTTCTCGTAAGTGTACTGCAAAATTGCTGAAGTCATTATGAACCAAAAGAATCCTGCTGGCATGGGGACTAGGTCTACAGATGTTAGTATGTGACAAATACCAGAGGTTCATGGCCATCTTTTGATGACTCAAAAAGAGCTTTGCTTGTCAAATACCATGTTTCTTTTTCAATGAACCTTTCCAATTGGATGATCACATCCATCTAATTTGTATGAAAGACTGTATGGAATACGTTTGAATTTGATGGATGGCATTATCACTTGAAGGGTCTTAGATAGGTATGTGCTCGGCCCAAAACTTAGTGATGTAACCCCAGGTTTGGGCTACAAAATTTTCAGGATCTCCTTTGAAACACTTACTCTGCTGCCTAGGCAACTTGGGACAGAACTGAGAGAAAGGGAAAGTGTCTGGCAGAAAATCCTGGGTGTAAAAGGGAATCTGAGAGCAGAAAGGGGAAAAAGGCTCGATCAAATAGCCAAAACTGCTCCACACTTCTATCGCAGGCCTCAGAAGAGCAAAGAACTTCTGAAGAAGTAGATGGCTGTAGCACAAAACCAGCCACAGATTCCCCTAGGGTTCCCCAGGACTCTCCCAGTCAGGTAATCAAACAAAAAATTTTTCATCCAAAGCTGTCTTTGCTTAAAACCCAAATTGGTATTTTTAGACTCTAATAACTCTTTCCTAATTCGACACAAACTCAACTCAAACAAGACTCACAAGGAAATAACTCTTTCCTATTTTGAATCAAACTTAAAAATAGGACTCTTTTGTTTTAAAAAAGAAACTACTGCCAAACAATTTACTTAGCTCAAATTCTTACCTAACTGGGATTTCAATCCAAAACTAACAACCCTATGAGTCCTGGCTGGACCGATTCCATCCTATACAGACTTGTCCCAGGGGCAGTAAAAGACAGATATACCCCCCTAGGTTGTGAATTATGCTAGTGATTTTGCTCTAGCTTACCACCAGTTCTTGATTTTCCCAGATGCATATAACCTTTCAACTCTTGCTGGAGTTCTTTTGCAACTCAAGAAATACAAGCCTCTTGATAGGTAGGTAGACAAGATAATTAATGTGATTCTAAGATCAAGGATGGCCCCAATTAACCAGGAAAACATAAATTAGTAATTTAGCGCCTGAACCAAACCAGGCACCAAAACTATGACCTACCTCGGTTCAAATGTATCTTGTATGCTAGTGAATCACTGCTGCAAGTTTCATGAGATTCCTATGGTTTGATTGTGAAATATGACCCGATCACCAAAATAGTAACTAGGTGGCTGTAGGATGAAATACTCAGTAGAATGAGCTGAGATTTGGAGAGGATGATGTTGTGTAATAGATAAGATTATCCTACAAATTTGAGACCGTTCCAATGGTTGGAACTTCAGTTATGGTGGCAGATTGAAATTAGAAAGTTTAGGTTTTCAATGGTGGAATGGGTTGATGGGATAAACGAAAGGGAAAATGAAAGGGATTGGCCGGCTGATAATCCCAACAGGGTGAGATGGAGGGAGAAGAAAGAGGGGTGATCAGTCCAATGACTTCAATCATTCAATGTATTACTCACTCTGGTTTAAGTGGGATATTCCAGTAGCAAGAGTAACAGCAGTTTGAATAATTTTGAGGTTCTTTTAATCAATGACAGTAGCATCAGCAGCTCCAAAAGCTCCATCACAGGTTTCTTTTAATCAACAGCAGCAGCAGAACACAAAGGTCCATCACAAGTTTGGTTCAAAAAAAGAAAAGAAGAGAAGGATAGATTTAGCCCTCTCAGCAAGGCTCCTTCAGTCCTAGGATTTTGTAGTTGAGAAACCTTCAAGAAACCAATCCCCTCTATTAGATCTCCTATAGCATCAGCCAATCATCCAAACATCAATAAACCTTTATTGGTATCATTCCCTACATTGACATGATCCATTTCAAATACCAAACCCTAGGTCTTACCAATTGTTGGGGTAAGGTTGCGTAGGAAAACTGCCCCCCTGGACTCTGCTTGTGTGGAAGCCTTTGGCACCAGGTCCGCATTGCTAATTTAAGCTGTAGAAGAAATCTCCATTTGGGTCAACTGGGTCTTTACCTAGCTAGAAGAAATCTCCTCCAAAGAAAACTCCATTTGGGTCAACTGGGTCTTTATCTAGCTAGAAGAAATCTCCTCCAAAGAAAACTCCATTTGGGTCAATTGGGTCTGTACCTAGCTTCTCAAAACTGACTCTTTCTGGACCGTCCCAACCCCTGCCAATCCTTCTTGGACGTGGAGAAAATTGCTAGATCTCCGCCCTTTGGCTCTTTCCGCCATGTCCTTTGAGATTGGCAGTTTAGCTTTTTCTTTCTGGTTGGACCTTTGGCACCCTCTTGGTATCCTCTTTCAAGTTGTCGATGCCATTGCGATCTACTGTTTGGTATCCCTACACATTGCCCTCTCTTCCACTTCATTGCTTCTCATTCCTGACCTGAACTCGCCTCTATCTAGCACCTCCTTCCTTCTCCCCCTTCCCCCCCCCCCCCCCAAGAGACCTTCTCCTTGGCTATCATCCAATTCCTCTGCCTTCTACACTGCTTCAGCATAAAATCTCATCCGCACGCCTATCCCCTGCTACCTAGCCTAAGCTTGTTTGGTTCGGTGGCCATATACCTCAACAGGCTTTCACGGTTTGGAGAACCTTTTCCTATTGACTTTCTCCCCAAGCCTTTCTCCACCGTAACATCCAAGCTAACTGCTTTTGCATTTTCTGCCCTTCTCCTGAAACCATTCCTCATCTATTCTTTGCTTGCTACTTCTCCAAACCCATATGGCTGCATGCACTTTGTTCCAGTTGGCCTAGATCCGGACGCCCCAACCCTTTAATGTTGAGTCCAGGTGGTTAGCTTCTACCTTCAGATGATCGACGCTAGTGGACACCACTGGCAACGCTCATATTCTGAGCTTGCATTACTAATATTTGGATGGAGCGCAATCTCCATGGATAGTCCTTCAATTCTAGATCTCTAGATCAGATTTGGGAGGCCATCTTTAAGGATGTCCCTTCCAAACTCTCCCTCTTGCCTCATGAGCCTCTTGTAGATATCCCAAGGAACAGACATATTGTTGTTAATTGTGGTTTAGAGCCTTCTCTTTTGTACACACCTAGGTCTGTCCAGCGCATTCTTACCCCCCCCCCCCCGCGGTCCTTCTCTTGCACATTTTCTTCCCTTCAGGGTGTATTTATAATATTTATTTATTCACTCAAGAAAATGAAGAAAAAAAAATAATAATAATAAACTGTGGCACTGGAACTTTGGTTCAATCAGAATTATACTTTGAACGGTTGAAGAAAGGGGGGGAAGGTGAACCCAGGCCATTTTACTAGATTTGGGCCAACGGGCCTGGTTCTTGCACTTGCTATGCTGTTTCTTCTTTATTTCTGCATCAAGCAATAGTTATGTTGCCAAAAAAAAATCTTATGGGGTTGCTTATTTCTCTGCTAAATTTACACACACCTGACCAAAAGTTCTGCGTCAACATTGTTCTTCAAATGATCTTGAAATAGTATTTGTCTCTACCAAGGAAAACAAGAGATGGGCCTAACTTGTGGTACTTTTGGTATTAGTCTTGTTGCAGAAGGCTCTTGATCCACCAGATTCTGAAGTTGTTGAAGATGCGACGAATTTGCTTGTACACATTAATGCATTGGAAAGATCACCCTCTCATAGAGGACGGCTTGAGCCAACATTTTACGGACAGCTGCTTTCGAGTCTTTGTTTGTCTTTTGACGCTTCTGTCCTTGTACTTAAGTTTGGAGATATTGGGTTGCTCCGAGAAGGCATTCTGATTGGCATAATGATGGACACACAGCCTCTTCCCATTCTTCATCCCTTTGGGCAGGAAGATTTGGTAATCCTATTGACTGGGTTGACCATGTCCCCCCCCCCCCCTTCTTTTTGTGTCCATTATAGTCAAACAGTCTCCTTTTTCTGATTGTTGCTGGTTTTCTAGTATTCTACATATGTAGACTACTACTTTGATGGGAATAGTGAGAACATGGTCCTTGGGAAAAAGGAAGTTGCCGTCATGGGAAACCTCTGCGCATTTGAGTTTTGGCAACGTGTTTTCAAGGTAGACTCTCATCTTTTGCCATAAGGTTACCATGAATTATCTCATGGGAGGAGAGGAAATCTTTTGGGAAAGAGGAGTGTGAAAGTTTTTCAATGTTATTTGTACCTATATTTCAGTTTGGCCACATTTCTCATGGTGCTTTTCTGATTATGGCTTACAATATTTGCTTTTGCCATTTTAAAGGATAAACATCGTCTTCTACGGCTGAAGCAACTTATAAATTATAATGAGCCAAAAGCCACTCAATTTCTGTTCCCTAAGCTGGAGGAGGAATGGTGTTCTTTCCACAATCTTGTGCGATCATCTCTGCTACATATCTCGGAAATATGTATACTTCTTCTGAACATTACTGAAGAGATCTTTATATATAAAATATTTTCTACAACTTCTGGTTGTCATTTCCTGCAGATGAAGATGTATTGAATGCTGTACACCGTTTCCGCCCAAAATTTCTATCTACATCCAATGGACTACCTTCTTATTATGATCCCTATGAATTTGAACACACATGCCTCATTCAAGCTCATTCAAACGGAGATACAGATGAAATTGATATTGGTGAGGATCCTGATTCAATTATTGAAACAAGGAGCTGTATTGCTGTTCCATTTGTTGCTCCCAACCAATTTCAAGCTGAATTTGTTGCTGAAAAGCTGGTGGAAAGTATCAAAGAGGTATTGACTGTTATGGCGTCTATTGCATCTCATGGTTGAATGTTATGGCTATCAATAATGATTCACGTTTGTCCTTGTGTCTATTCGGCAGATACGAGTTAGTCATTCAGAAGACACTTCAGTGGATATGCTTGGACATTCCAATGGTGTGGGCTCTTCTGTCTTCAGTCAAGCTTCTCTATGCAAATTCTTCATTAATGGATCATGCAACAAAGGCAGCCAATGTTCCTTTTCACATTCCCTACAAGCCAAAAGGCCTACATGCAAGTTTTTCTTTTCAGTTCAGGTACATTACCTTCCTGGATATACTGTATACCTCATGTTCTGTAGTGTGTTCGTCATGCCAATACCTGAAAATTTTATTCTGATTTTCCACATTCAGTATGCATATCGTACAAAACGTACAGATTTGGATCGCCATACCTTCACAACTTAGGTCTGACCTCAATCACCTAAACCCGCCAAGTTTTTTTCACTCTGTAAAGTTCTACCTGTTTTCTTATATTATGGTGAGTGTGTGACTGTGTCTCAGTCATACTATTGTGTCAGATTTGGGTTGCACATATTCTGATTCCTACATTGACTTGAGCCTAAAAGCTCTCATCTTAGCATCCCAAACTTCTAACCATTCAGGCGGGTAAAATTTTCATAAAAGAGTGGCAGTTGAGGGTAAAATTGGGACAATACTTAAAATTGATTGCCAGTCCTTAATTGAAAATCTATAGCTGGTTCTTTGCAGTGTTTGTCTGGTATATGAATATAAACCATAAACCATTAGCTAGTGACTTGCCTTTATCCTAGTTGATTTTGATATTTGTTTCGCTTCCTAAAGGTCAAATTCCACTTGGTTCACTTCTCAAAAATTATAACTGTAATTCTTTTAGGGGCTTGTTGATTTTTGCATTTACATTACTTGTTTGCCTGAGTATTCATCAAGAGCATTCTGAAAAAACCTCCTAATTTCACACATTTCCAGTTCTATTTGAATCTGTCATTTATCACTAAAATTTTCTGCTGTCTACTAACTTCTTAGGGGATGTTATGAAGAGCCACTTTGCCAGTCCAAGAATGCCATCTTTTTGCAGTAATTAGATAAGAAGTATGCCATGAATGGTAG